>NW_027278536.1:0-179940 GCF_030028105.1 Mobula birostris | reverse complement strand
ACATGATTCTGAGTTGTATAAAACTAGTTTCATGCCTGTGCTCAGCAAGAAACAAAGTGGTTTTCTCACTGCATACACTGCTTTGACATTACCAATACTATACATTTCAGTTTTCCATCAAAGTACTGATTGCAAACCTAATGGAAACATTTTAAGTTACTTTCCACATGATTCTGAGTGGTTTAAAACTGGTTTCATGCCTCTTTTCAGCAAGACAAAAAAGTGGTTTTCTCAGTGCATAAAAAGCTTTGACAGTAGCAATACTATAAATTTGTGTTTTCCACCAAAGCACTGATTGCAAACCTAATGGAAACATCTCAACTTAACTTTCCACATGATTCTGAGTTGTATAAAACTTGTTTCATGCCTCTGATCAGCAAGACAAAAAAGTGGTTTTCTCAGTGCATAAAATGCTTTGACATTACCAACAGTATACATTTCAGTTTTCCACCAAAGTACTGAGTGCAAACCTAATGGAAACATTTTAAGTTAACTTTCCACATGATTCTGAGTTCTATAAAACTCGTTTCATGCCTCTGCTCAGCAAGACAAAAAAGTGGTTTTCTCATTGCACAAAATACTTTGACATTACCAATAGTATACATTTCAGTTTTCCGTCAAAGTACTGATTGCAAACGTAATGGAAACACCTAAAGTTAACTTTCCACATGATTCTGAGCTGTATAATACTAGTTTCATGGCTCTGCTCAGCAAGACAAAAAAGTCGTTTTCTCAGTGCCTGCAATGCTTTGACAAAAGCAATCGTATACATCTCAGTTTTCCAGCAAAGTACTGAGTGCAAACCTAATGGAAACATCTAAAGTTAACTTTCCACATGATTCTGAGTTGTATAAAACTAGTTTCATGCCTGTGCTCAGCAAGAAACAAAGTGGTTTTCTCACTGCATACACTGCTTTGACATTACCAATACTATACATTTCAGTTTTCCATCAAAGTACTGATTGCAAACCTAATGGAAACATTTTAAGTTAACTTTCCACATTATTCTGAGTGGTTTAAAACTGGTTTCATGCCTCTTTTCAGCAAGACAAAAAAGTGGTTTTCTCAGTGCATAAAAAGCTTTGACAGTAGCAATACTATAAATTTGTGTTTTCCACCAAAGTACTGATTGCAAACCTAATGGAAACATCTCAACTTAACTTTCCACATGATTCTGAGTTGTATAAAACTTGTTTCATGCCTCTGATCAGCAAGACAAAAAAGTGGTTTTCTCAGTGCATAAAATGCTTTGACATTACCAACAGTATACATTTCAGTTTTCCATCAAAGTACTGATTGCAAACCTAATGGAAACATTTTAAGTTAACTTTCCACATGATTCTGAGTGGTTTAAAACTGGTTTCATGCCTCTTTTCAGCAAGACAAAAAAGTGGTTTTCTCAGTGCATAAAAAGCTTTGACAGTAGCAATAGTATAAATTTGTGTTTTCCACCAAAGTACTGATTGCAAACCTAATGGAAACATCTCAACTTAACTTTCCACATGATTCTGAGTTGTATAAAACTTGTTTCATGCCTCTGATCAGCAAGACAAAAAAGTGGTTTTCTCAGTGCATAAAATGCTTTGACATTACCAACAGTATACATTTCAGTTTTCCACCAAAGTACTGAGTGCAAACCTAATGGAAACATTTTAAGTTAACTTTCCACATGATTCTGAGTTCTATAAAACTCGTTTCATGCCTCTACTCAGCAAGACAAAAAAGTGGTTTTCTCATTGCACAAAATGCTTTGACATTACCAATAGTATACATTTCAGTTTTCCGTCAAAGTACTGATTACAAACGTAATGGAAACACCTAAAGTTAACTTTCCACATGATTCTGAGCTGTATAATACTAGTTTCATGGCTCTGCTCAGCAAGACAAAAAAGTCGTTTTCTCAGTGCCTGCAATGCTTTGACAAAAGCAATCGTATACATTTCAGTTTTCCAGCAAAGTACTGAGTGCAAACCTAATGGAAACATCTAAAGTTAACTTTCCACATGATTCTGAGTTGTATAAAACTAGTTTCATGCCTGTGCTCAGCAAGAAACAAAGTGGTTTTCTCACTGCATACACTGCTTTGACATTACCAATACTATACATTTCAGTTTTCCATCAAAGTACTGATTGCAAACCTAATGGAAACATTTTAAGTTAACTTTCCACATGATTCTGAGTGGTTTAAAACTGGTTTCATGCCTCTTTTCAGCAAGACAAAAAAGTGGTTTTCTCAGTGCATAAAAAGCTTTGACAGTAGCAATACTATAAATTTGTGTTTTCCACCAAAGTACTGATTGCAAACCTAATGGAAACATCTCAACTTAACTTTCCACATGATTCTGAGTTGTATAAAACTTGTTTCATGCCTCTGATCAGCAAGACAAAAAAGTGGTTTTCTCAGTGCATAAAATGCTTTGACATTACCAACAGTATACATTTCAGGTTTCCATCAAAGTACTGATTGCAAACTAATGGAAACATCTCAACTTAACTTTCCACATGATTCTGAGTTGTATAAAACTAGTTTCAGGCATCTGTTCAGCAAGACAAAAAAGTGGTTTTCTCAGTGTCTACAATGCTTTGACAAAAGTAATCGTATACATTTCAGTTTTCCAGAAAAGAAATGAGTGCAAACCTAATGGAAACATTTTAAATTAACTTTCTCTATGATTCTGAGTTGTCTAAAACTTGTTTCATGCCTCTGCTCAGCAAGACAGCAAAGTGGTTTTCTCAGTGCATAGAATGCTTTGACATTCTCAGCAGTATACATTTCAGTTTTCCATCAAAGTACTGATTGCAAACCTAATGGAAACATCTCAACTTAACTTTCCACATGATTCTGAGTTGTATAAAACTAGTTTCATGGCTCTGCTCAGCAAGACAAAAAAGTGCTTTTCTCAGTGCATAAAATGCTTTGACAATAGCAATAGTATACATTTCAGGTTTCCACCAAAATACTGAGTGCAAACCTAATGGAAACATTTTAATTAACTTTCTCCATGATTCTGAGTTGTCTAAAACTTGTTTCATGCCTCTGCTCAGCAAGACACCAAAGTGGTTTTCTCAGTGCATACAATGCTTTAACATTCCCAACAGTATACCTTTCAGTTTTCCATCAAAGTACTGATTGCAAACCTAATGCAAACATCTAAAGTTAACTTTCCACATGATTCTGAGTTGTATAAAACTAGTTTCATGCCTGTGCTCAGCAAGAAACAAAGTGGTTTTCTCACTGCATACACTGCTTTGACATTACCAATACTATACATTTCAGTTTTCCATCAAAGTACTGATTGCAAACCTAATGGAAACATTTTAAGTTAACTTTCCACATGATTCTGAGTGGTTTAAAACTGGTTTCATGCCTCTTTTCAGCAAGACAAAAAAGTGGTTTTCTCAGTGCATAAAAAGCTTTGACAGTAGCAATACTATAAATTTGTGTTTTCCACCAAAGTACTGATTGCAAACCTAATGGAAACATCTCAACTTAACTTTCCACATGATTCTGAGTTGTATAAAACTTGTTTCATGCCTCTGATCAGCAAGACAAAAAAGTGGTTTTCTCAGTGCATACAATGCTTTAACATTACCAACAGTATACATTTCAGTTTTCCACCAAAGTACTGAGTGCAAACCTAATGGAAACATTTTAAGTTAACTTTCCACATGATTCTGAGTTCTATAAAACTCGTTTCATGCCTCTGCTCAGCAAGACAAAAAAGTGGTTTTCTCATTGCACAAAATGCTTTGACATTACCAATAGTATACATTTCAGTTTTCCGTCAAAGTACTGATTGCAAACGTAATGGAAACACCTAAAGTTAACTTTCCACATGATTCTGAGCTGTATAATACTAGTTTCATGGCTCTGCTCAGCAAGACAAAAAAGTCGTTTTCTCAGTGCCTGCAATGCTTTGACAAAAGCAATCGTATACATTTCAGTTTTCCAGCAAAGTACTGAGTGCAAACCTAATGGAAACATCTAAAGTTAACTTTCCACATGATTCTGAGTTGTATAAAACTAGTTTCATGCCTGTGCTCAGCAAGAAACAAAGTGGTTTTCTCACTGCATACACTGCTTTGACATTACCAATACTATACATTTCAGTTTTCCATCAAAGTACTGATTGCAAACCTAATGGAAACATTTTAAGTTAACTTTCCACATGATTCTGAGTGGTTTAAAACTGGTTTCATGCCTCTTTTCAGCAAGACAAAAAAGTGGTTTTCTCAGTGCATAAAAAGCTTTGACAGTAGCAATACTATAAATTTGTGTTTTCCACCAAAGTACTGATTGCAAACCTAATGGAAACATCTCAACTTAACTTTCCAGATGATTCTGAGTTGTATAAAACTAGTTTCATGCATCTGTTCAGCAAGACAAAAAAGTGGTTTTCTCAGTGTCTACAATGCTTTGACAAAAGTAATCGTATACATTTCAGTTTTCCACAAAAGAAATGAGTGCAAACCTGATGGAAACATTTTAAGTTAACTTTCCACATGATTCTGAGCTGTATAAAACTTGTTTCATGCCTCTGCTCAGCAAGACAAAAACGTGGTTTTCTCATTGCATAAAATGCTTTGACTTTACCAACAGTATCCATTTCAGTTTTCCATCAAAGTACTGATTGCAAACCTAATGGAAACATCTAAAGTTAACTTTCCACATGATTCTGAGGTGTATAAAACTAGTTTCATGGCTCTGCTCAGCAAGACAAAAAAGTGGTTTTCTCAGTGCCTACAATGCTTTGACAATAGCCACAGTATACATTTCAGTTTTCCACCAAAGTACTGAGTGCAAACCTAATGGAAACATTTTAAATTAACTTTCTCTATGATTCTGAGTTGTCTAAAACTTGTTTCATGCCTCTGCTCAGCAAGACAGCAAAGTGGTTTTCTCAGTGCATAGAATGCTTTGACATTCTCAGCAGTATACATTTCAGTTTTCCATCAAAGTACTGATTGCAAACTAATGGAAACATCTCAACTTAACTTTCCACATGATTCTGAGTTGTATAAAACTAGTTTCATGCATCTGTTCAGCAAGACAAAAAAGTGGTTTTCTCAGTGTCTACAATGCTTTGACAAAAGCAATCGTATACATTTCAGTTTTCCAGCAAAGTACTGAGTGCAAACCTAATGGAAACATTTTAAATTAACTTTCTCCATGATTCTGAGTTGTCTAAAACTTGTTTCATGCCTCTGCTCAGCAAGACAGCAAAGTGGTTTTCTCAGTGCATACAATGCTTTAACATTCCCAACAGTATACCTTTCAGTTTTCCATCAAAGTACTGATTGCAAACCTAATGGAAACATCTAAAGTTAACTTTCCACATGATTCTGAGCTATATAAAACTAGATTCATGGCTCTGCTCAGCAAGACAAAAAAGTGGTTTTCTCAGTGCCTACAATGCTTTGACAATAGCCATAGTATACATTTCAGTTTTCCACCAAAGTACTGAGTGCAAACCTAATGGAAACATTTTAAATTAACTTTCTCCATGATTCTGAGTTGTCTAAAACTTGTTTCATGCCTCTGCTCAGCAAGACAGCAAAGTGGTTTTCTCAGTGCATACAATGCTTTGACATTCCCAACAGTATACATTTCAGTTTTCCATCAAAGTACTGATTGCAAACCTAATGGAAACATCTCAACTTAACTTTCCACATGATTCTGAGTTGTATAAAACTAGTTTCATGGCTCTGCTCAGCAAGACAAAAAAGTGCTTTTCTCAGTGCATAAAATGCTTTGACAATAGCATTAGTATACATTTCAGTTTTCCACCAAAATACTGAGTGCAAACCTAATGGAAACATTTTACATTAATTTTCTCCATGATTCTGAGTTGTCTAAAACTTGTTTCATGCCTCTGCTCAGCAAGACAGCAAAGTGGTTTTCTCAGTGCATACAATGCTTTAACATTCCCAACAGTATACCTTTCAGTTTTCCATCAAAGTACTGATTGCAAACCTAATGCAAACATCTAAAGTTAACTTTCCACATGATTCTGAGCTATATAAAACTAGCTTCATGGCTCTGCTCAGCAAGACAAAAAAGTGGTTTTCTCAGTGCCTACAATGCTTTGACAATAGCCATAGTATACATTTCAGTTTTCCACCAAAGTACTGAGTGCAAACCTAATGGAAACATTTTAAATTAACTTTCTCCATGATTCTGAGTTGTCTAAAACTTGTTTCATGCCTCTGCTCAGCAAGACAGCAAAGTGGTTTTCTCAGTGCATACAATGCTTTGACATTCCCAACAGTATACATTTCAGTTTTCCATCAAAGTACTGATTGCAAACCTAATGGAAACATCTCAACTTAACTTTCCACATGATTCTGAGTTGTATAAAACTAGTTTCATGGCTCTGCTCAGCAAGACAAAAAAGTGCTTTTCTCAGTGCATAAAATGCTTTGACAATAGCATTAGTATACATTTCAGTTTTCCACCAAAATACTGAGTGCAAACCTAATGGAAACATTTTACATTAATTTTCTCCATGATTCTGAGTTGTCTAAAACTTGTTTCATGCCTCTGCTCAGCAAGACAGCAAAGTGGTTTTCTCAGTGCATACAATGCTTTAACATTCCCAACAGTATACCTTTCAGTTTTCCATCAAAGTACTGATTGGAAACCTAATGCAAACATCTAAAGTTAACTTTCCACATGATTCTGAGTTGTATAAAACTAGTTTCATGCATCTGTTCAGCAAGACAAAAAAGTGGTTTTCTCAGTGTCTACAATGCTTTGACAAAAGCAATCGTATACATTTCAGTTTTACACAAAAGAACTGAGTGCAAACCTGATGGAAACATTTTAAATTAACTTTCCACATGATTCTGAGTTGTTTCAAACTTGTTTCATGCCTCTGCTCAGCAAGACAAAAAAGTGGTTGTCTCATTGCATACAATGCTTTGTCAATAGCAATAGTATACATTTCAGTTTTCCAGCAAAGTACTGAGTGCAAACCTAATGGAAACTTCTAAAGTTAACTTTCCACATGATTCTGAGTTGTTTAAAAGTTGTTTCATGCCTCTGCTCAGCAAGACAAAAAAGTGGTTGTCTCATTGCATACAATGCTTTGTCAATAGCAATAGTATACATTTCAGTTTTCCAGCAAAGTACTGAGTGCAAACCTAATGGAAACTTCTAAAGTTAACTTTCCACATGATTCTGAGTTGTATAAAACTAGTTTCATGCCTGTGCTCAGCAAGAAACAAAGTGGTTTTCTCACTGCAAACACTGCTTTGACATTACCAATACTATACATTTCAGTTTTCCATCAAAGTACTGATTGCAAACCTAATGGAAACATTTTAAGTTAACTTTCCACATGATTCTGAGTGGTTTAAAACTGGTTTCATGCCTCTTTTCAGCAAGACAAAAAAGTGGTTTTCTCAGTGCATAAAAAGCTTTGACAGTAGCAATACTATAAATTTGTGTTTTCCACCAAAGTACTGATTGCAAACCTAATGGAAACATCTCAACTTAACTTTCCACATGATTCTGAGTTGTATAAAACTTGTTTCATGCCTCTGATCAGCAAGACAAAAAAGTGGTTTTCTCAGTGCATAAAATGCTTTGACATTACCAACAGTATACATTTCAGGTTTCCACCAAAGTACTGAGTGCAAACCTAATGGAAACATTTTAAGTTAACTTTCCACATGATTCTGAGTTCTATAAAACTCGTTTCATGCCTCTGCTCAGCAAGACAAAAAAGTGGTTTTCTCATTGCACAAAATACTTTGACATTACCAATAGTATACATTTCAGTTTTCCGTCAAAGTACTGATTGCAAACGTAATGGAAACACCTAAAGTTAACTTTCCACATGATTCTGAGCTGTATAATACTAGTTTCATGGCTCTGCTCAGCAAGACAAAAAAGTCGTTTTCTCAGTGCCTGCAATGCTTTGACAAAAGCAATCGTATACATCTCAGTTTTCCAGCAAAGTACTGAGTGCAAACCTAATGGAAACATCTAAAGTTAACTTTCCACATGATTCTGAGTTGTATAAAACTAGTTTCATGCCTGTGCTCAGCAAGAAACAAAGTGGTTTTCTCACTGCATACACTGCTTTGACATTACCAATACTGTACATTTCAGTTTTCCATCAAAGTACTGATTGCAAACCTAATGGAAACATTTTAAGTTAACTTTCCACATGATTCTGAGTGGTTTAAAACTGGTTTCATGCCTCTTTTCAGCAAGACAAAAAAGTGGTTTTCTCAGTGCATAAAAAGCTTTGACAGTAGCAATACTATAAATTTGTGTTTTCCACCAAAGTACTGATTGCAAACCTAATGGAAACATCTCAACTTAACTTTCCACATGATTCTGAGTTGTATAAAACTTGTTTCATGCCTCTGATCAGCAAGACAAAAAAGTGGTTTTCTCAGTGCATAAAATGCTTTGACATTACCAACAGTATACATTTCAGTTTTCCATCAAAGTACTGATTGCAAACCTAATGGAAACATTTTAAGTTAACTTTCCACATGATTCTGAGTGGTTTAAAACTGGTTTCATGCCTCTTTTCAGCAAGACAAAAAAGTGGTTTTCTCAGTGCATAAAAAGCTTTGACAGTAGCAATAGTATAAATTTGTGTTTTCCACCAAAGTACTGATTGCAAACCTAATGGAAACATCTCAACTTAACTTTCCACATGATTCTGAGTTGTATAAAACTTGTTTCATGCCTCTGATCAGCAAGACAAAAAAGTGGTTTTCTCAGTGCATAAAATGCTTTGACATTACCAACAGTATACATTTCAGTTTTCCACCGAAGTACTGAGTGCAAACCTAATGGAAACATTTTAAGTTAACTTTCCACATGATTCTGAGTTCTATAAAACTCGTTTCATGCCTCTACTCAGCAAGACAAAAAAGTGGTTTTCTCATTGCACAAAATGCTTTGACATTACCAATAGTATACATTTCAGTTTTCCGTCAAAGTACTGATTACAAACGTAATGGAAACACCTAAAGTTAACTTTCCACATGATTCTGAGCTGTATAATACTAGTTTCATGGCTCTGCTCAGCAAGACAAAAAAGTCGCTTTCTCAGTGTCTACAATGCTTTGACAAAAGTAATCGTATACATTTCAGTTTTCCACAAAAGAAATGAGTGCAAACCTGATGGAAACATTTTAAGTTAACTTTCCACATGATTCTGAGCTGTATAAAACTTGTTTCATGCCTCTGCTCAGCAAGACAAAAACGTGGTTTTCTCTTTGCATAAAATGCTTTGACTTTACCAACAGTATACATTTCAGTTTTCCATCAAAGTACTGATTGCAAACCTAATGGAAACATCTAAAGTGAACTTTCCACATGATTCTGAACTGTATAAAACTAGTTTCATGGCTCTGCTCAGCAAGACAAAAAAGTGGTTTTCTCAGTGCCTACAATGCTTTGACAATAGCCATAGTATACATTTCAGTTTTCCACCAAAGTACTGAGTGCAAACCTAATGGAAACATTTTAAATTAACTTTCTCCATGATTCTGAGTTGTCTAAAACTTGTTTCATGCCTCTGCTCAGCAAGACAGCAAAGTGGTTTTCTCAGTGCATACAATGCTTTGACATTCCCAACAGTATACATTTCAGTTTTCCATCAAAGTACTGATTGCAAACCTAATGGAAACATCTCAACTTAACTTTCCACATGATTCTGAGTTGTATAAAACTAGTTTCATGGCTCTGCTCAGCAAGACAAAAAAGTGCTTTTCTCAGTGCATAAAATGCTTTGACAATAGCATTAGTATACATTTCAGTTTTCCACCAAAATACTGAGTGCAAACCTAATGGAAACATTTTACATTAATTTTCTCCATGATTCTGAGTTGTCTAAAACTTGTTTCATGCCTCTGCTCAGCAAGACAGCAAAGTGGTTTTCTCAGTGCATACAATGCTTTAACATTCCCAACAGTATACCTTTCAGTTTTCCATCAAAGTACTGATTGGAAACCTAATGCAAACATCTAAAGTTAACTTTCCACATGATTCTGAGTTGTATAAAACTAGTTTCATGCATCTGTTCAGCAAGACAAAAAAGTGGTTTTCTCAGTGTCTACAATGCTTTGACAAAAGCAATCGTATACATTTCAGTTTTACACAAAAGAACTGAGTGCAAACCTGATGGAAACATTTTAAATTAACTTTCCACATGATTCTGAGTTGTTTCAAACTTGTTTCATGCCTCTGCTCAGCAAGACAAAAAAGTGGTTGTCTCATTGCATACAATGCTTTGTCAATAGCAATAGTATACATTTCAGTTTTCCAGCAAAGTACTGAGTGCAAACCTAATGGAAACTTCTAAAGTTAACTTTCCACATGATTCTGAGTTGTTTAAAAGTTGTTTCATGCCTCTGCTCAGCAAGACAAAAAAGTGGTTGTCTCATTGCATACAATGCTTTGTCAATAGCAATAGTATACATTTCAGTTTTCCAGCAAAGTACTGAGTGCAAACCTAATGGAAACTTCTAAAGTTAACTTTCCACATGATTCTGAGTTGTATAAAACTAGTTTCATGCCTGTGCTCAGCAAGAAACAAAGTGGTTTTCTCACTGCAAACACTGCTTTGACATTACCAATACTATACATTTCAGTTTTCCATCAAAGTACTGATTGCAAACCTAATGGAAACATTTTAAGTTAACTTTCCACATGATTCTGAGTGGTTTAAAACTGGTTTCATGCCTCTTTTCAGCAAGACAAAAAAGTGGTTTTCTCAGTGCATAAAAAGCTTTGACAGTAGCAATACTATAAATTTGTGTTTTCCACCAAAGTACTGATTGCAAACCTAATGGAAACATCTCAACTTAACTTTCCACATGATTCTGAGTTGTATAAAACTTGTTTCATGCCTCTGATCAGCAAGACAAAAAAGTGGTTTTCTCAGTGCATAAAATGCTTTGACATTACCAACAGTATACATTTCAGTTTTCCACCAAAGTACTGAGTGCAAACCTAATGGAAACATTTTAAGTTAACTTTCCACATGATTCTGAGTTCTATAAAACTCGTTTCATGCCTCTGCTCAGCAAGACAAAAAAGTGGTTTTCTCATTGCACAAAATACTTTGACATTACCAATAGTATACATTTCAGTTTTCCGTCAAAGTACTGATTGCAAACGTAATGGAAACACCTAAAGTTAACTTTCCACATGATTCTGAGTTGTATAAAACTAGTTTCATGCCTGTGCTCAGCAAGAAACAAAGTGGTTTTCTCACTGCATACACTGCTTTGACATTACCAATACTATACATTTCAGTTTTCCATCAAAGTACTGATTGCAAACCTAATGGAAACATTTTAAGTTAACTTTCCACATGATTCTGAGTGGTTTAAAACTGGTTTCATGCCTCTTTTCAGCAAGACAAAAAAGTGGTTTTCTCAGTGCATAAAAAGCTTTGACAGTAGCAATACTATAAATTTGTGTTTTCCACCAAAGTACTGATTGCAAACCTAATGGAAACATCTCAACTTAACTTTCCACATGATTCTGAGTTGTATAAAACTTGTTTCATGCCTCTGCTCAGCAAGACAAAAAAGTGGTTTTCTCAGTGCATAAAATGCTTTGACATTACCAACAGTATACATTTCAGTTTTCCATCAAAGTACTGATTGCAAACCTAATGGAAACATTTTAAGTTAACTTTCCACATGATTCTGAGTGGTTTAAAACTGGTTTCATGCCTCTTTTCAGCAAGACAAAAAAGTGGTTTTCTCAGTGCATAAAAAGCTTTGACAGTAGCAATAGTATAAATTTGTGTTTTCCACCAAAGTACTGATTGCAAACCTAATGGAAACATCTCAACTTAACTTTCCACATGATTCTGAGTTGTATAAAACTTGTTTCATGCCTCTGATCAGCAAGACAAAAAAGTGGTTTTCTCAGTGCATAAAATGCTTTGACATTACCAACAGTATACATTTCAGTTTTCCACCGAAGTACTGAGTGCAAACCTAATGGAAACATTTTAAGTTAACTTTCCACATGATTCTGAGTTCTATAAAACTCG
The DNA here is from genome assembly GCF_030028105.1 of Mobula birostris. Lineage (NCBI taxonomy): Eukaryota > Metazoa > Chordata > Chondrichthyes > Myliobatiformes > Myliobatidae > Mobula > Mobula birostris. Next base: position 167,902 of record NW_027278536.1, on the reverse strand, counting down.
TTTCATGCCTCTACTCAGCAAGACAAAAAAGTGGTTTTCTCATTGCACAAAATGCTTTGACATTACCAATAGTATACATTTCAGTTTTCCGTCAAAGTACTGATTACAAACGTAATGGAAACACCTAAAGTTAACTTTCCACATGATTCTGAGCTGTATAATACTAGTTTCATGGCTCTGCTCAGCAAGACAAAAAAGTCGCTTTCTCAGTGTCTACAATGCTTTGACAAAAGTAATCGTATACATTTCAATTTTCCACAAAAGAAATGAGTGCAAACCTGATGGAAACATTTTAAGTTAACTTTCCACATGATTCTGAGCTGTATAAAACTTGTTTCATGCCTCTGCTCAGCAAGACAAAAACGTGGTTTTCTCTTTGCATAAAATGCTTTGACTTTACCAACAGTATACATTTCAGTTTTCCATCAAAGTACTGATTGCAAACCTAATGGAAACATCTAAAGTGAACTTTCCACATGATTCTGAACTGTATAAAACTAGTTTCATGGCTCTGCTCAGCAAGACAAAAAAGTGGTTTTCTCAGTGCCTACAATGCATTGACAATAGCCACAGTATACATTTCAGTTTTCCACCAAATTACTGAGTGCAAACCTAATGGAAACATTTTAAATTAACTTTCTCTATGATTCTGAGTTGTCTAAAACTTGTTTCATGCCTCTGCTCAGCAAGACAGCAAAGTGGTTTTCTCAGTGCATAGAATGCTTTGACATTCTCAGCAGTATACATTTCAGTTTTCCATCAAAGTACTGATTGCAAACTAATGGAAACATCTCAACTTAACTTTCCACATGATTCTGAGTTGTATAAAACTAGTTTCATGCATCTGTTCAGCAAGACAAAAAAGTGGTTTTCTCAGTGTCTACAATGCTTTGACAAAAGCAATCGTATACATTTCAGTTTTCCAGCAAAGTACTGAGTGCAAACCTAATGGAAACATTTTAAATTAACTTTCTCCATGATTCTGAGTTGTCTAAAACTTGTTTCATGCCTCTGCTCAGCAAGACAGCAAAGTGGTTTTCTCAGTGCATACAATGCTTTAACATTCCCAACAGTATACCTTTCAGTTTTCCATCAAAGTACTGATTGCAAACCTAATGGAAACATCTAAAGTTAACTTTCCACATGATTCTGAGCTATATAAAACTAGCTTCATGGCTCTGCTCAGCAAGACAAAAAAGTGGTTTTCTCAGTGCCTACAATGCTTTGACAATAGCCATAGTATACATTTCAGTTTTCCACCAAAGTACTGAGTGCAAACCTAATGGAAACATTTTAAATTAACTTTCTCCATGATTCTGAGTTGTCTAAAACTTGTTTCATGCCTCTGCTCAGCAAGACAGCAAAGTGGTTTTCTCAGTGTATACAATGCTTTGACATTCCCAACAGTATACATTTCAGTTTTCCATCAAAGTACTGATTGCAAACCTAATGGAAACATCTCAACTTAACTTTCCACATGATTCTGAGTTGTATAAAACTAGTTTCATGGCTCTGCTCAGCAAGACAAAAAAGTGCTTTTCTCAGTGCATAAAATGCTTTGACAATAGCAATAGTATACATTTCAGGTTTCCACCAAAATACTGAGTGCAAACCTAATGGAAACATTTTAATTAACTTTCTCCATGATTCTGAGTTGTCTAAAACTTGTTTCATGCCTCTGCTCAGCAAGACACCAAAGTGGTTTTCTCAGTGCATACAATGCTTTAACATTCCAACAGTATACCTTTCAGTTTTCCATCAAAGTACTGATTGCAAACCTAATGCAAACATCTAAAGTTAACTTTCCACATGATTCTGAGTTGTATAAAACTAGTTTCATGCCTGTGCTCAGCAAGAAACAAAGTGGTTTTCTCACTGCATGCACTGCTTTGACATTACCAATACTATATATTTCAGTTTTCCATCAAAGTACTGATTGCAAACTTAATGGAAACATTTTAAGTTAACTTTCCACATGATTCTGAGTGGTTTAAAACTGGTTTCATGCCTCTTTTCAGCAAGACAAAAAAGTGGTTTTCTCAGTGCATAAAAAGCTTTGACAGTAGCAATACTATAAATTTGTGTTTTCCACCAAAGTACTGATTGCAAACCTAATGGAAACATCTCAACTTAACTTTCCACATGATTCTGAGTTGTATAAAACTTGTTTCATGCCTCTGATCAGCAAGACAAAAAAGTGGTTTTCTCAGTGCATAAAATGCTTTGACATTACCAACAGTATACATTTCAGTTTTCCACCAAAGTACTGAGTGCAAACCTAATGGAAACATTTTAAGTTAACTTTCCACATGATTCTGAGTTCTATAAAACTCGTTTCATGCCTCTGCTCAGCAAGACAAAAAAGTGGTTTTCTCATTGCACAAAATGCTTTGACATTACCAATAGTATACATTTCAGTTTTCCGTCAAAGTACTGATTGCAAACGTAATGGAAACACCTAAAGTTAACTTTCCACATGATTCTGAGCTGTATAATACTAGTTTCATGGCTCTGCTCAGCAAGACAAAAAAGTCGTTTTCTCAGTGCCTGCAATGCTTTGACAAAAGCAATCGTATACATTTCAGTTTTCCAGCAAAGTACTGAGTGCAAACCTAATGGAAACATCTAAAGTTAACTTTCCACATGATTCTGAGTTGTATAAAACTAGTTTCATGCCTGTGCTCAGCAAGAAACAAAGTGGTTTTCTCACTGCATACACTGCTTTGACATTACCAATACTATACATTTCAGTTTTCCATCAAAGTACTGATTGCAAACCTAATGGAAACATTTTAAGTTAACTTTCCACATGATTCTGAGTGGTTTAAAACTGGTTTCATGCCTCTTTTCAGCAAGACAAAAAAGTGGTTTTCTCAGTGCCTACAATGCTTTGACAAAAGTAATCGTATACATTTCAGTTTTCCACAAAAGAAATGAGTGCAAACCTGATGGAAACATTTTAAGTTAACTTTCCACATGATTCTGAGCTGTATAAAACTTGTTTCATGCCTCTGCTCAGCAAGACAAAAACGTGGTTTTCTCATTGCATAAAATGCTTTGACTTTACCAACAGTATACATTTCAGTTTTCCATCAAAGTACTGATTGCAAACCTAATGGAAACATCTAAAGTTAACTTTCCACATGATTCTGAGCTGTATAAAACTAGTTTCATGGCTCTGCTCAGCAAGACAAAAAAGTGGTTTTCTCAGTGCCTACAATGCTTTGACAATAGCCACAGTATACATTTCAGTTTTCCACCAAAGTACTGAGTGCAAACCTAATGGAAACATTTTAAATTAAATTTCTCTATGATTCTGAGTTGTCTAAAACTTGTTTCATGCCTCTGCTCAGCAAGACAGCAAAGTGGTTTTCTCAGTGCATAGAATGCTTTGACATTCTCAGCAGTATACATTTCAGTTTTCCATCAAAGTACTGATTGCAAACTAATGGAAACATCTCAACTTAACTTTCCACATGATTCTGAGTTGTATAAAACTAGTTTCATGCATCTGTTCAGCAAGACAAAAAAGTGGTTTTCTCAGTGTCTACAATGCTTTGACAAAAGCAATCGTATACATTTCAGTTTTCCAGCAAAGTACTGAGTGCAAACCTAATGGAAACATTTTAAATTAACTTTCTCCATGATTCTGAGTTGTCTAAAACTTGTTTCATGCCTCTGCTCAGCAAGACAGCAAAGTGGTTTTCTCAGTGCATACAATGCTTTAACATTCCCAACAGTATACCTTTCAGTTTTCCATCAAAGTACTGATTGCAAACCTAATGGAAACATCTAAAGTTAACTTTCCACATGATTCTGAGCTATATAAAACTAGCTTCATGGCTCTGCTCAGCAAGACAAAAAAGTGGTTTTCTCAGTGCCTACAATGCTTTGACAATAGCCATAGTATACATTTCAGTTTTCCACCAAAGTACTGAGTGCAAACCTAATGGAAACATTTTAAATTAACTTTCTCCATGATTCTGAGTTGTCTAAAACTTGTTTCATGCCTCTGCTCAGCAAGACAGCAAAGTGGTTTTCTCAGTGTATACAATGCTTTGACATTCCCAACAGTATACATTTCAGTTTTCCATCAAAGTACTGATTGCAAACCTAATGGAAACATCTCAACTTAACTTTCCACATGATTCTGAGTTGTATAAAACTAGTTTCATGGCTCTGCTCAGCAAGACAAAAAAGTGCTTTTCTCAGTGCATAAAATGCTTTGACAATAGCAATAGTATACATTTCAGGTTTCCACCAAAATACTGAGTGCAAACCTAATGGAAACATTTTAATTAACTTTCTCCATGATTCTGAGTTGTCTAAAACTTGTTTCATGCCTCTGCTCAGCAAGACAGCAAAGTGGTTTTCTCAGTGCATACAATGCTTTAACATTCCCAACAGTATACCTTTCAGTTTTCCATCAAAGTACTGATTGCAAACCTAATGCAAACATCTAAAGTTAACTTTCCACATGATTCTGAGTTGTATAAAACTAGTTTCATGCCTGTGCTCAGCAAGAAACAAAGTGGTTTTCTCACTGCATACACTGCTTTGACATTACCAATACTATATATTTCAGTTTTCCATCAAAGTACTGATTGCAAACTTAATGGAAACATTTTAAGTTAACTTTCCACATGATTCTGAGTGGTTTAAAACTGGTTTCATGCCTCTTTTCAGTAAGACAAAAAAGTGGTTTTCTCAGTGCATAAAAAGCTTTGACAGTAGCAATACTATAAATTTGTGTTTTCCACCAAAGTACTGATTGCAAACCTAATGGAAACATCTCAACTTAACTTTCCACATGATTCTGAGTTGTATAAAACTTGTTTCATGCCTCTGATCAGCAAGACAAAAAAGTGGTTTTCTCAGTGCATAAAATGCTTTGACATTACCAACAGTATACATTTCAGTTTTCCACCAAAGTACTGAGTGCAAACCTAATGGAAACATTTTAAGTTAACTTTCCACATGATTCTGAGTTCTATAAAACTCGTTTCATGCCTCTGCTCAGCAAGACAAAAAAGTGGTTTTCTCATTGCACAAAATGCTTTGACATTACCAATAGTATACATTTCAGTTTTCCGTCAAAGTACTGATTGCAAACGTAATGGAAACACCTAAAGTTAACTTTCCACATGATTCTGAGCTGTATAATACTAGTTTCATGGCTCTGCTCAGCAAGACAAAAAAGTCGTTTTCTCAGTGCCTGCAATGCTTTGACAAAAGCAATCGTATACATTTCAGTTTTCCAGCAAAGTACTGAGTGCAAACCTAATGGAAACATCTAAAGTTAACTTTCCACATGATTCTGAGTTGTATAAAACTAGTTTCATGCCTGTGCTCAGCAAGAAACAAAGTGGTTTTCTCACTGCATACACTGCTTTGACATTACCAATACTATACATTTCAGTTTTCCATCAAAGTACTGATTGCAAACCTAATGGAAACATTTTAAGTTAACTTTCCACATGATTCTGAGTGGTTTAAAACTGGTTTCATGCCTCTTTTCAGCAAGACAAAAAAGTGGTTTTCTCAGTGCATAAAAAGCTTTGACAGTAGCAATAATATAAATTTGTGTTTTCCACCAAAGTACTGATTGCAAACCTAATGGAAACATCTCAACTTAACTTTCCACATGATTCTGAGTTGTATAAAACTAGTTTCATGCATCTGTTCAGCAAGACAAAAAAGTGGTTTTCTCAGTGTCTACAATGCTTTGACAAAAGTAATCGTATACATTTCAGTTTTCCACAAAAGAAATGAGTGCAAACCTGATGGAAACATTTTAAGTTAACTTTCCACATGATTCTGAGCTGTATAAAACTTGTTTCATGCCTCTGCTCAGCAAGACAAAAACGTGGTTTTCTCATTGCATAAAATGCTTTGACTTTACCAACAGTATACATTTCAGTTTTCCATCAAAGTACTGATTGCAAACCTAATGGAAACATCTAAAGTTAACTTTCCACATGATTCTGAGCTGTATAAAACTAGTTTCATGGCTCTGCTCAGCAAGACAAAAAAGTGGTTTTCTCAGTGCCTACAATGCTTTGACAATAGCCACAGTATACATTTCAGTTTTCCACCAAAGTACTGAGTGCAAACCTAATGGAAACATTTTAAATTAAATTTCTCTATGATTCTGAGTTGTCTAAAACTTGTTTCATGCCTCTGCTCAGCAAGACAGCAAAGTGGTTTTCTCAGTGCATAGAATGCTTTGACATTCTCAGCAGTATACATTTCAGTTTTCCATCAAAGTACTGATTGCAAACTAATGGAAACATCTCAACTTAACTTTCCACATGATTCTGAGTTGTATAAAACTAGTTTCATGCATCTGTTCAGCAAGACAAAAAAGTGGTTTTCTCAGTGTCTACAATGCTTTGACAAAAGCAATCGTATACATTTCAGTTTTCCAGCAAAGTACTGAGTGCAAACCTAATGGAAACATTTTAAATTAACTTTCTCCATGATTCTGAGTTGTCTAAAACTTGTTTCATGCCTCTGCTCAGCAAGACAGCAAAGTGGTTTTCTCAGTGCATACAATGCTTTAACATTCCCAACAGTATACCTTTCAGTTTTCCATCAAAGTACTGATTGCAAACCTAATGGAAACATCTAAAGTTAACTTTCCACATGATTCTGAGCTATATAAAACTAGCTTCATGGCTCTGCTCAGCAAGACAAAAAAGTGGTTTTCTCAGTGCCTACAATGCTTTGACAATAGCCATAGTATACATTTCAGTTTTCCACCAAAGTACTGAGTGCAAACCTAATGGAAACATTTTAAATTAACTTTCTCCATGATTCTGAGTTGTCTAAAACTTGTTTCATGCCTCTGCTCAGCAAGACAGCAAAGTGGTTTTCTCAGTGCATACAATGCTTTGACATTCCCAACAGTATACATTTCAGTTTTCCATCAAAGTACTGATTGCAAACCTAATGGAAACATCTCAACTTAACTTTCCACATGATTCTGAGTTGTATAAAACTAGTTTCATGGCTCTGCTCAGCAAGACAAAAAAGTGGTTGTCTCATTGCATACAATGCTTTGTCAATAGCAATAGTATACATTTCAGTTTTCCAGCAAAGTACTGAGTGCAAACCTAATGGAAACTTCTAAAGTTAACTTTCCACATGATTCTGAGTTGTTTAAAAGTTGTTTCATGGCTCTGCTCAGCAAGACAAAAAAGTGGTTTTCTCAGTGCATACAATGCTTTGACATTACCAACCGTATACATTTAGGTTTTCCATCAAAGTACTGAGTGCAAACCTAATGGAAACATCTAAATTTAACTTTACACATGATTCTGAGTTGTATAAAACTTGTTTCATGGCTCTGCTCAGCAAGACAAAGAAGTGTTTTTCTCAGTGCATACAAAGCTTTGACAATAGCAATAGTATACATTTCAGTTTTCCACAAAAGAAATGAGTGCAAACCTGATGGAAACATTTTAAGTTAACTTTCCACATGATTCTGAGCTGTATAAAACTTGTTTCATGCCTCTGCTCAGCAAGACAAAAACGTGGTTTTCTCATTGCATAAAATGCTTTGACATTACCAACAGTATACATTTCAGTTTTCCATCAAAGTACTGATTGCAAACCTAATGGCAACATCTAAAGTTAACTTTCCACATGATTCTGAGCTATATAAAACTAGCTTCATGGCTCTGCTCAGCAAGACAAAAAAGTGGTTTTCTCAGTGCCTACAATGCTTTGACAATAGCCATAGTATACATTTCAGTTTTCCACCAAAGTACTGAGTGCAAACCTAATGGAAACATTTGAAATTAACTTTCTCCATGCTTCTGAGTTGTCTAAAACTTGTTTCATGCCTCTGCTCAGCAAGACAGCAAAGTGGTTTTCTCAGTGCATACAATGCTTTGACATTCCCAACAGTATACCTTTCAGTTTTCCATCAAAGTACTGATTGCAAACCTAATGCAAACATCTCAACTTAACTTTCCACATGATTCTGAGTTGTATAAAACTTGTTTCATGCCTCTGATCAGCAAGACAAAAAAGTGGTTTTCTCAGTGCATAAAATGCTTTGACATTACCAACAGTATGCATTTCAGTTTTCCACCAAAGTACTGAATGCAACCTAATGGAAACATTTTAAGTTAACTTTCCACATGATTCTGAGTTGTCTAAAACTTGTTTCATGCCTCTGCTCAGCAAGACAGCAAAGTGGTTTTCTCAGTGCATACAATGCTTTAACATTCCCAACAGTATACCTTTCAGTTTTCCATCAAAGTACTGATTGCAAACCTAATGCAAACATCTAAAGTTAACTTTCCACATGATTCTGAGTTCTATAAAACTCGTTTCTGCCTCTGCTCAGCAAGACAAAAAAGTGGTTATCTCATTGCACAAAATGCTTTGACATTACCAATAGTATACATTTCAGTTTTCCGTCAAAGTACTGATTGCAAACGTAATGGAAACACCTAAAGTTAACTTTCCACATGATTCTGAGCTGTATAATACTAGTTTCATGGCTCTGCTCAGCAAGACAAAAAAGTCGTTTTCTCAGTGCCTGCAATGCTTTGACAAAAGCAATCGTATACATTTCAGTTTTCCAGCAAAGTACTGAGTGCAAACCTAATGGAAACATCTAAAGTTAACTTTCCACATGATTCTGAGTTGTATAAAACTAGTTTCATGCCTGTGCTCAGCAAGAAACAAAGTGGTTTTCTCACTGCATACACTGCTTTGACATTACCAATACTATACATTTCAGTTTTCCATCAAAGTACTGATTGCAAACCTAATGGAAACATTTTAAGTTAACTTTCCACATGATTCTGAGTGGTTTAAAACTGGTTTCATGCCTCTTTTCAGCAAGACAAAAAAGTGGTTTTCTCAGTGCATAAAAAGCTTTGACAGTAGCAATACTATAAATTTGTGTTTTCCACCAAAGTACTGATTGCAAACCTAATGGAAACATCTCAACTTAACTTTCCAGATGATTCTGAGTTGTATAAAACTAGTTTCATGCATCTGTTCAGCAAGACAAAAAAGTGGTTTTCTCAGTGTCTACAATGCTTTGACAAAGTAATCGTATACATTTCAGTTTTCCACAAAAGAAATGAGTGCAAACCTGATGGAAACATTTTAAGTTAACTTTCCACATGATTCTGAGCTGTATAAAACTTGTTTCATGCCTCTGCTCAGCAAGACAAAAACGTGGTTTTCTCATTGCATAAAATGCTTTGACTTTACCAACAGTATACATTTCAGTTTTCCATCAAAGTACTGATTGCAAACCTAATGGAAACATCTAAAGTTAACTTTCCACATGATTCTGAGCTGTATAAAACTAGTTTCATGGCTCTGCTCAGCAAGACAAAAAAGTGGTTTTCTCAGTGCCTACAATGCTTTGACAATAGCCACAGTATACATTTCAGTTTTCCACCAAAGTACTGAGTGCAAACCTAATGGAAACATTTTAAATTAACTTTCTCTATGATTCTGAGTTGTCTAAAACTTGTTTCATGCCTCTGCTCAGCAAGACAGCAAAGTGGTTTTCTCAGTGCATAGAATGCTTTGACATTTTCAGCAGTATACATTTCAGTTTTCCATCAAAGTACTGATTGCAAACCTAATGCAAACATCTAAGTTAACTTTCCACATGATTCTGAGTTGTATAAAACTAGTTTCATGCATCTGTTCAGCAAGACAAAAAAGTGGTTTTCTCAGTGTCTGCAATGCTTTGACAAAAGAATCGTATACATTTCAGTTTTACACAAAAGAACTGAGTGCAAACCTGATGGAAACATTCTAAATTAACTTTCCACATGATTCTGAGTTGTTTAAAACTTGTTTCATGCCTCTGCTCAGCAAGACAAAAAAGTGGTTGTCTCATTGCATACAATGCTTTGTCAATAGCAATAGTATACATTTCAGTTTTCCAGCAAAGTACTGAGTGCAAACCTAATGGAAACTTCTAAAGTTAACTTTCCAGATGATTCTGAGTTGTTTAAAAGTTGTTTCATGGCTCTGCTCAGCAAGACAAAAAAGTGGTTTTCTCAGTGCATACAATGCTTTGACATTACCAACCGTATACATTTAGGTTTTCCATCAAAGTACTGAGTGCAAACCTAATGGAAACATCTAAATTTAACTTTACACATGATTCTGAGTTGTATAAAACTTGTTTCATGGCTCTGCTCAGCAAGACAAAAAAGTGTTTTTCTCAGTGCATACAAAGCTTTGACAATAGCAATAGTATACATTTCAGTTTTCCACAAAAGAAATGAGTGCAAACCTGATGGAAACATTTTAAGTTACTTTCCACATGATTCTGAGCTGTATAAAACTTGTTTCATGCCTCTGCTCAGCAAGACAAAAACGTGGTTTTCTCATTGCATAAAATGCTTTGACATTACCAACAGTATACATTTCAGTTTTCCATCAAAGTACTGATTGCAAACCTAATGGCAACATCTAAAGTTAACTTTCCACATGATTCTGAGCTATATAAAACTAGCTTCATGGCTCTGCTCAGCAAGACAAAAAAGTGGTTTTCTCAGTGCCTACAATGCTTTGACAATAGCCATAGTATACATTTCAGTTTTCCACCAAAGTACCGAGTGCAAACCTAATGGAAACATTTTAAATTAACTTTCTCCATGCTTCTGAGTTGTCTAAAACTTGTTTCATGCTCTGCTCAGCAAGACAGCAAAGTGGTTTTCTCAGTGCATACAATGCTTTGACATTCCCAACAGTATACCTTTCAGTTTTCCATCAAAGTACTGATTGCAAACCTAATGCAAACATCTCAACTTAACTTTCCACATGATTCTGAGTTGTATAAAACTTGTTTCATGCCTCTGATCAGCCAGACAAAAAAGTGGTTTTCTCAGTGCATAAAATGCTTTGACATTACCAACAGTATGCATTTCAGTTTTCCACCAAAGTACTGAATGCAAACCTAATGGAAACATTTTAAGTTAACTTTCCACATGATTCTGAGTTGTCTAAAACTTGTTTCATGCCTCTGCTCAGCAAGACAGCAAAGTGGTTTTCTCAGTGCATACAATGCTTTAACATTCCCAACAGTATACCTTTCAGTTTTCCATCAAAGTACTGATTGCAAACCTAATGCAAACATCTAAAGTTAACTTTCCACATGATTCTGAGTTCTATAAAACTCGTTTCATGCCTCTGCTCAGCAAGACAAAAAAGTGGTTTTCTCATTGCACAAAATGCTTTGACATTACCAATAGTATACATTTCAGTTTTCCGTCAAAGTACTGATTGCAAACGTAATGGAAACACCTAAAGTTAACTTTCCACATGATTCTGAGCTGTATAATACTAGTTTCATGGCTCTGCTCAGCAAGACAAAAAAGTCGTTTTCTCAGTGCCTGCAATGCTTTTACAAAAGCAATCGTATACATTTCAGTTTTCCAGCAAAGTACTGAGTGCAAACCTAATGGAAACATCTAAAGTTAACTTTCCACATGATTCTGAGTTGTATAAAACTAGTTTCATGCCTGTGCTCAGCAAGAAAGAAAGTGGTTTTCTCACTGCATACACTGCTTTGACATTACCAATACAATACATTTCAGTTTTCCATCAAAGTACTGATTGCAAACCTAATGGAAACATTTTAAGTTAACTTTCCACATGATTCTGAGTGGTTTAAAACTGGTTTCATGCCTTTTTTCAGCAAGACAAAAAAGTGGTTTTCTCAGTGCATAAAAAGCTTTGACAGTAGCAATACTATAAATTTGTGTTTTCCACCAAAGTACTGATTGCAAACCTAATGGAAACATCTCAACTTAACTTTCCAGATGATTCTGAGTTGTATAAAACTAGTTTCATCCATCTGTTCAGCAAGACAAAAAAGTGGTTTTCTCAGTGTCTACAATGCTTTGACAAAAGTAATCGTATACATATCAGTTTTCCACAAAAGAAATGAGTGCAAACCTGATGGAAACATTTTAAGTTAACTTTCCACATGATTCTGAGCTGTATAAAACTTGTTTCATGCCTCTGCTCAGCAAGACAAAAACGTGGTTTTCTCATTGCATAAAATGCTTTGACTTTACCAACAGTATACATTTCAGTTTTCCATCAAAGTACTGATTGCAAACCTAATGGAAACATCTAAAGTTAACTTTCCACATGATTCTGAGCTGTATAAAACTAGTTTCATGGCTCTGCTCAGCAAGACAAAAAAGTGGTTTTCTCAGTGCCTACAATGCTTTGACAATAGCCACAGTATACATTTCAGTTTTCCACCAAAGTACTGAGTGCAAACCTAATGGAAACATTTTAAATTAACTTTCTCTATGATTCTGAGTTGTCTAAAACTTGTTTCATGCCTCTGCTCAGCAAGACAGCAAAGTGGTTTTCTCAGTGCATAGAATGCTTTGACATTTTCAGCAGTATACATTTCAGTTTTCCATCAAAGTACTGATTGCAAACTAATGGAAACATCTCAACTTAACTTTCCACATGATTCTGAGTTGTATAAAACTAGTTTCATGCATCTGTTCAGCAAGACAAAAAAGTGGTTTTCTCAGTGTCTACAATGCTTTGACAAAAGCAATCGTATACATTTCAGTTTTCCAGCAAAGTACTGAGTGCAAACCTAATGGAAACATTTTAAATTAACTTTCTCCATGATTCTGAGTTGTCTAAAACTTGTTTCATGCCTCTGCTCAGCAAGACAAAAAAGTGGTTGTCTCATTGCATACAATGCTTTGTCAATAGCAATAGTATACATTTCAGTTTTCCAGCAAAGAACTGAGTGCAAACCTAATGGAAACTTCTAAAGTTAACTTTCCACATGATTCTGAGTTGTTTAAAAGTTGTTTCATGGCTCTGCTCAGCAAGACAAAAAAGTGTTTTTCTCAGTGCATGCAATGCTTTGACAAAAGCAATCGTATACATTTCAGTTTTCCACAAAAGAAATGAGTGCAAACCTGATGGAAACATTTTAAGTTAACTTTCCACATGATTCTGAGCTGTATAAAACTTGTTTCATGCCTCTGCTCAGCAAGACAAAAACGTGGTTTTCTCATTGCATAAAATGCTTTGACATTACCAACAGTATACATTTCAGTTTTCCATCAAAGTACTGATTGCAAACCTAATGGCAACATCTAAAGTTAACTTTCCACATGATTCTGAGCTATATAAAACTAGCTTCATGGCTCTGCTCAGCAAGACAAAAAAGTGGTTTTCTCAGTGCCTACAATGCTTTGACAATAGCCATAGTATACATTTCAGTTTTCCACCAAAGTACTGAGTGCAAAACTAATGGAAACATTTTAAATTAACTTTCTCCATGATTCTGAGTTGTCTAAAACTTGTTTCATGCCTCTGCTCAGCAAGACAGCAAAGTGGTTTTCTCAGTGCATACAATGCTTTGACATTCCCAACAGTATACATTTCAGTTTTCCATCAAAGTACTGATTGCAAACCTAATGGAAACATCTCAACTTAACTTTCCACATGATTCTGAGTTGTATAAAACTAGTTTCATGGCTCTGCTCAGCAAGACAAAAAAGTGCTTTCTCAGTGCATAAAATGCTTTGACAATAGCATTAGTATACATTTCAGTTTTCCACCAAAATACTGAGTGCAAACCTAATGGAAACATTTTACATTAATTTTCTCCATGATTCTGAGTTGTCTAAAACTTGTTTCATGCCTCTGCTCAGCAAGACAGCAAAGTGGTTTTCTCAGTGCATACAATGCTTTAACATTCCCAACAGTATACCTTTCAGTTTTCCATCAAAGTACTGATTGCAAACCTAATGCAACATCTAAAGTTAACTTTCCACATGATTCTGAGTTGTATAAAACTAGTTTCATGCATCTGTTCAGCAAGACAAAAAAGTGGTTTTCACAGTGTCTACAATGCTTTGACAAAAGCAATCGTATACATTTCAGTTTTACACAAAAGAACTGAGTGCAAACCTGATGGAAACATTTTAAATTAACTTTCCACATGATTCTGAGCTGTATAAAACTTGTTTCATGCCTCTGCTCAGCAAGACAAAAACGTGGTTTTCTCATTGCATAAAATGCTTTGACATTACCAACAGTATACATTTCAGTTTTCCATCAAAGTACTGATTGCAAACCTAATGGCAACATCTAAAGTTAACTTTCCACATGATTCTGAGCTATATAAAACTAGCTTCATGGCTCTGCTCAGCAAGACAAAAAAGTGGTTTTCTCAGTGCCTACAATGCTTTGACAATAGCCATAGTATACATTTCAGTTTTCCACCAAAATACTGAGTGCAAACCTAATGGAAACATTTTACATTAATTTTCTCCATGATTCTGAGTTGTCTAAAACTTGTTTCATGCCTCTGCTCAGCAAGACAGCAAAGTGGTTTTCTCAGTGCATACAATGCTTTAACATTCCCAACAGTATACCTTTCAGTTTTCCATCAAAGTACTGATTGCAAACCTAATGCAAACATCTAAAGTTAACTTTCCACATGATTCTGAGTTGTATAAAACTAGTTTCATGCATCTGTTCAGCAAGACAAAAAAGTGGTTTTCACAGTGTCTACAATGCTTTGACAAAAGCAATCGTATACATTTCAGTTTTACACAAAAGAACTGAGTGCAAACCTGATGGAAACATTTTAAATTAACTTTCCACATGATTCTGAGTTGTTTAAAACTTGTTTCATGCCTCTGCTCAGCAAGACAAAAAAGTGGTTGTCTCATTGCATACAATGCTTTGTCAATAGCAATAGTATACATTTCAGTTTTCCAGCAAAGTACTGAGTGCAAACCTAATGGAAACTTCTAAAGTTAACTTTCCACATGATTCTGAGTTGTTTAAAAGTTGTTTCATGCCTCTGCTCCATCCAGCAAGACAAAAAGTGGTTGTCTCATTGCATACAATGCTTTGTCAATAGCAATAGTATACATTTCAGTTTTCCAGCTAAGTACTGAGTGCAAACCTAATGGAAAACTTCTAAAGTTAACTTTCACATGATTCTGAGTTGTATAAAACTAGTTTCATGCCTGTGCTCAGCAAGAAACAAAGTGGTTTTCTCACTGCATACACTGCTTTGACATTACCAATACTATACATTTCAGTTTTCCATCAAAGTACTGATTGCAAACCTAATGGAAACATTTTAAGTTAACTTTCCACATGATTCTGAGTGGTTTAAAACTGGTTTCATGCCTCTTTTCAGCAAGACAAAAAAGTGGTTTTCTCAGTGCATAAAAAGCTTTGACAGTAGCAATACTATAAATTTGTGTTTTCCACCAAAGTACTGATTGCAAACCTAATGGAAACATCTCAACTTAACTTTCCACATGATTCTGAGTTGTATAAAACTTGTTTCATGCCTCTGATCAGCAAGACAAAAAAGTGGTTTTCTCAGTGCATAAAATGCTTTGACATTACCAACAGTATACATTTCAGTTTTCCACCAAAGTACTGAGTGCTAACCTAATGGAAACATTTTAAGTTAACTTTCCACATGATTCTGAGTTCTATAAAACTCGTTTCATGCCTCTGCTCAGCAAGACAAAAAAGTGGTTTTCTCATTGCACAAAATACTTTGACATTACCAATAGTATACATTTCAGTTTTCCGTCAAAGTACTGATTGCAAACGTAATGGAAACACCTAAAGTTAACTTTCCACATGATTCTGAGCTGTATAATACTAGTTTCATGGCTCTGCTCAGCAAGACAAAAAAGTCGTTTTCTCAGTGCCTGCAATGCTTTGACAAAAGCAATCGTATACATCTCAGTTTTCCAGCAAAGTACTGAGTGCAAACCTAATGGAAACATCTAAAGTTAACTTTCCACATGATTCTGAGTTGTATAAAACTAGTTTCATGCCTGTGCTCAGCAAGAAACAAAGTGGTTTTCTCACTGCATACACTGCTTTGACATTACCAATACTATACATTTCAGTTTTCCATCAAAGTACTGATTGCAAACCTAATGGAAACATTTTAAGTTAACTTTCCACATGATTCTGAGTGGTTAAAACTGGTTTCATGCCTCTTTTCAGCAAGACAAAAAAGTGGTTTTCTCAGTGCATAAAAAGCTTTGACAGTAGCAATACTATAAATTTGTGTTTTCCACCAAAGTACTGATTGCAAACCTAATGGAAACATCTCAACTTAACTTTCCACATGATTCTGAGTTGTATAAAACTTGTTTCATGCCTCTGATCAGCAAGACAAAAAAGTGGTTTTCTCAGTGCATAAAATGCTTTGACATTACCAACAGTATACATTTCAGTTTTCCATCAAAGTACTGATTGCAAACCTAATGGAAACATTTTAAGTTAACTTTCCACATGATTCTGAGTGGTTTAAAACTGGTTTCATGCCTCTTTTCAGCAAGACAAAAAAGTGGTTTTCTCAGTGCATAAAAAGCTTTGACAGTAGCAATAGTATAAATTTGTGTTTTCCACCAAAGTACTGATTGCAAACCTAATGGAAACATCTCAACTTAACTTTCCACATGATTCTGAGTTGTATAAAACTTGTTTCATGCCTCTGATCAGCAAGACAAAAAAGTGGTTTTCTCAGTGCATAAAATGCTTTGACATTACCAACAGTATACATTTCAGTTTTCCACCGAAGTACTGAGTGCAAACCTAATGGAAACATTTTAAGTTAACTTTCCACATGATTCTGAGTTCTATAAAACTCGTTTCATGCCTCTACTCAGCAAGACAAAAAAGTGGTTTTCTCATTGCACAAAATGCTTTGACATTACCAATAGTATACATTTCAGTTTTCCGTCAAAGTACTGATTACAAACGTAATGGAAACACCTAAAGTTAACTTTCCACATGATTCTGAGCTGTATAATACTAGTTTCATGGCTCTGCTCAGCAAGACAAAAAAGTCGCTTTCTCAGTGTCTACAATGCTTTGACAAAAGTAATCGTATACATTTCAGTTTTCCACAAAAGAAATGAGTGCAAACCTGATGGAAACATTTTAAGTTAACTTTCCACATGATTCTGAGCTGTATAAAACTTGTTTCATGCCTCTGCTCAGCAAGACAAAAACGTGGTTTTCTCATTGCATAAAATGCTTTGACTTTACCAACAGTATACATTTCAGTTTTCCATCAAAGTACTGATTGCAAACCTAATGGAAACATCTAAAGTTAACTTTCCACATGATTCTGAGCTGTATAAAACTAGTTTCATGGCTCTGCTCAGCAAGACAAAAAAGTGGTTTTCTCAGTGCCTACAATGCTTTGACAATAGCCACAGTATACATTTCAGTTTTCCACCAAAGTACTGAGTGCAAACCTAATGGAAACATTTTAAATTAAATTTCTCTATGATTCTGAGTTGTCTAAAACTTGTTTCATGCCTCTGCTCAGCAAGACAGCAAAGTGGTTTTCTCAGTGCATAGAATGCTTTGACATTCTCAGCAGTATACATTTCAGTTTTCCATCAAAGTACTGATTGCAAACTAATGGAAACATCTCAACTTAACTTTCCACATGATTCTGAGTTGTATAAAACTAGTTTCATGCATCTGTTCAGCAAGACAAAAAAGTGGTTTTCTCAGTGTCTACAATGCTTTGACAAAAGCAATCGTATACATTTCAGTTTTCCAGCAAAGTACTGAGTGCAAACCTAATGGAAACATTTTAAATTAACTTTCTCCATGATTCTGAGTTGTCTAAAACTTGTTTCATGCCTCTGCTCAGCAAGACAGCAAAGTGGTTTTCTCAGTGCATACAATGCTTTAACATTCCCAACAGTATACCTTTCAGTTTTCCATCAAAGTACTGATTGCAAACCTAATGGAAACATCTAAAGTTAACTTTCCACATGATTCTGAGCTATATAAAACTAGCTTCATGGCTCTGCTCAGCAAGACAAAAAAGTGGTTTTCTCAGTGCCTACAATGCTTTGACAATAGCCATAGTATACATTTCAGTTTTCCACCAAAGTACTGAGTGCAAACCTAATGGAAACATTTTAAATTAACTTTCTCCATGATTCTGAGTTGTCTAAAACTTGTTTCATGCCTCTGCTCAGCAAGACAGCAAAGTGGTTTTCTCAGTGCATACAATGCTTTGACATTCCCAACAGTATACATTTCAGTTTTCCATCAAAGTACTGATTGCAAACCTAATGGAAACATCTCAACTTAACTTTCCACATGATTCTGAGTTGTATAAAACTAGTTTCATGGCTCTGCTCAGCAAGACAAAAAAGTGGTTGTCTCATTGCATACAATGCTTTGTCAATAGCAATAGTATACATTTCAGTTTTCCAGCAAAGTACTGAGTGCAAACCTAATGGAAACTTCTAAAGTTAACTTTCCACATGATTCTGAGTTGTTTAAAAGTTGTTTCATGGCTCTGCTCAGCAAGACAAAAAAGTGGTTTTCTCAGTGCATACAATGCTTTGACATTACCAACCGTATACATTTAGGTTTTCCATCAAAGTACTGAGTGCAAACCTAATGGAAACATCTAAATTTAACTTTACACATGATTCTGAGTTGTATAAAACTTGTTTCATGGCTCTGCTCAGCAAGACAAAGAAGTGTTTTTCTCAGTGCATACAAAGCTTTGACAATAGCAATAGTATACATTTCAGTTTTCCACAAAAGAAATGAGTGCAAACCTGATGGAAACATTTTAAGTTAACTTTCCACATGATTCTGAGCTGTATAAAACTTGTTTCATGCCTCTGCTCAGCAAGACAAAAACGTGGTTTTCTCATTGCATAAAATGCTTTGACATTACCAACAGTATACATTTCAGTTTTCCATCAAAGTACTGATTGCAAACCTAATGGCAACATCTAAAGTTAACTTTCCACATGATTCTGAGCTATATAAAACTAGCTTCATGGCTCTGCTCAGCAAGACAAAAAAGTGGTTTTCTCAGTGCCTACAATGCTTTGACAATAGCCATAGTATACATTTCAGTTTTCCACCAAAGTACTGAGTGCAAACCTAATGGAAACATTTGAAATTAACTTTCTCCATGCTTCTGAGTTGTCTAAAACTTGTTTCATGCCTCTGCTCAGCAAGACAGCAAAGTGGTTTTCTCAGTGCATACAATGCTTTGACATTCCAACAGTATACCTTTCAGTTTTCCATCAAAGTACTGATTGCAAACCTAATGCAAACATCTCAACTTAACTTTCCACATGATTCTGAGTTGTATAAAACTTGTTTCATGCCTCTGATCAGCAAGACAAAAAAGTGGTTTTCTCAGTGCATAAAATGCTTTGACATTACCAACAGTATGCATTTCAGTTTTCCACCAAAGTACTGAATGCAAACCTAATGGAAACATTTTAAGTTAACTTTCCACATGATTCTGAGTTGTCTAAAACTTGTTTCATGCCTCTGCTCAGCAAGACAGCAAAGTGGTTTTCTCAGTGCATACAATGCTTTAACATTCCCAACAGTATACCTTTCAGTTTTCCATCAAAGTACTGATTGCAAACCTAATGCAAACATCTAAAGTTAACTTTCCACATGATTCTGAGTTCTATAAAACTCGTTTCTGCCTCTGCTCAGCAAGACAAAAAAGTGGTTATCTCATTGCACAAAATGCTTTGACATTACCAATAGTATACATTTCAGTTTTCCGTCAAAGTACTGATTG
Source organism: Mobula birostris (assembly GCF_030028105.1). Lineage (NCBI taxonomy): Eukaryota > Metazoa > Chordata > Chondrichthyes > Myliobatiformes > Myliobatidae > Mobula > Mobula birostris. Next base: position 148,281 of record NW_027278536.1, on the reverse strand, counting down.
CAAACGTAATGGAAACACCTAAAGTTAACTTTCCACATGATTCTGAGCTGTATAATACTAGTTTCATGGCTCTGCTCAGCAAGACAAAAAAGTCGTTTTCTCAGTGCCTGCAATGCTTTGACAAAAGCAATCGTATACATTTCAGTTTTCCAGCAAAGTACTGAGTGCAAACCTAATGGAAACATCTAAAGTTAACTTTCCACATGATTCTGAGTTGTATAAAACTAGTTTCATGCCTGTGCTCAGCAAGAAACAAAGTGGTTTTCTCACTGCATACACTGCTTTGACATTACCAATACTATACATTTCAGTTTTCCATCAAAGTACTGATTGCAAACCTAATGGAAACATTTTAAGTTAACTTTCCACATGATTCTGAGTGGTTTAAAACTGGTTTCATGCCTCTTTTCAGCAAGACAAAAAAGTGGTTTTCTCAGTGCATAAAAAGCTTTGACAGTAGCAATACTATAAATTTGTGTTTTCCACCAAAGTACTGATTGCAAACCTAATGGAAACATCTCAACTTAACTTTCCAGATGATTCTGAGTTGTATAAAACTAGTTTCATGCATCTGTTCAGCAAGACAAAAAAGTGGTTTTCTCAGTGTCTACAATGCTTTGACAAAAGTAATCGTATACATTTCAGTTTTCCACAAAAGAAATGAGTGCAAACCTGATGGAAACATTTTAAGTTAACTTTCCACATGATTCTGAGCTGTATAAAACTTGTTTCATGCCTCTGCTCAGCAAGACAAAAACGTGGTTTTCTCATTGCATAAAATGCTTTGACTTTACCAACAGTATACATTTCAGTTTTCCATCAAAGTACTGATTGCAAACCTAATGGAAACATCTAAAGTTAACTTTCCACATGATTCTGAGCTGTATAAAACTAGTTTCATGGCTCTGCTCAGCAAGACAAAAAAGTGGTTTTCTCAGTGCCTACAATGCTTTGACAATAGCCACAGTATACATTTCAGTTTTCCACCAAAGTACTGAGTGCAAACCTAATGGAAACATTTTAAATTAACTTTCTCTATGATTCTGAGTTGTCTAAAACTTGTTTCATGCCTCTGCTCAGCAAGACAGCAAAGTGGTTTTCTCAGTGCATAGAATGCTTTGACATTTTCAGCAGTATACATTTCAGTTTTCCATCAAAGTACTGATTGCAAACCTAATGCAAACATCTAAAGTTAACTTTCCACATGATTCTGAGTTGTATAAAACTAGTTTCATGCATCTGTTCAGCAAGACAAAAAAGTGGTTTTCTCAGTGTCTGCAATGCTTTGACAAAAGAATCGTATACATTTCAGTTTTACACAAAAGAACTGAGTGCAAACCTGATGGAAACATTCTAAATTAACTTTCCACATGATTCTGAGTTGTTTAAAACTTGTTTCATGCCTCTGCTCAGCAAGACAAAAAAGTGGTTGTCTCATTGCATACAATGCTTTGTCAATAGCAATAGTATACATTTCAGTTTTCCAGCAAAGTACTGAGTGCAAACCTAATGGAAACTTCTAAAGTTAACTTTCCAGATGATTCTGAGTTGTTTAAAAGTTGTTTCATGGCTCTGCTCAGCAAGACAAAAAAGTGGTTTTCTCAGTGCATACAATGCTTTGACATTACCAACCGTATACATTTAGGTTTTCCATCAAAGTACTGAGTGCAAACCTAATGGAAACATCTAAATTTAACTTTACACATGATTCTGAGTTGTATAAAACTTGTTTCATGGCTCTGCTCAGCAAGACAAAAAAGTGTTTTTCTCAGTGCATACAAAGCTTTGACAATAGCAATAGTATACATTTCAGTTTTCCACAAAAGAAATGAGTGCAAACCTGATGGAAACATTTTAAGTTAACTTTCCACATGATTCTGAGCTGTATAAAACTTGTTTCATGCCTCTGCTCAGCAAGACAAAAACGTGGTTTTCTCATTGCATAAAATGCTTTGACATTACCAACAGTATACATTTCAGTTTTCCATCAAAGTACTGATTGCAAACCTAATGGCAACATCTAAAGTTAACTTTCCACATGATTCTGAGCTATATAAAACTAGCTTCATGGCTCTGCTCAGCAAGACAAAAAAGTGGTTTTCTCAGTGCCTACAATGCTTTGACAATAGCCATAGTATACATTTCAGTTTTCCACCAAAGTACCGAGTGCAAACCTAATGGAAACATTTTAAATTAACTTTCTCCATGCTTCTGAGTTGTCTAAAACTTGTTTCATGCCTCTGCTCAGCAAGACAGCAAAGTGGTTTTCTCAGTGCATACAATGCTTTGACATTCCCAACAGTATACCTTTCAGTTTTCCATCAAAGTACTGATTGCAAACCTAATGCAAACATCTCAACTTAACTTTCCACATGATTCTGAGTTGTATAAAACTTGTTTCATGCCTCTGATCAGCAAGACAAAAAAGTGGTTTTCTCAGTGCATAAAATGCTTTGACATTACCAACAGTATGCATTTCAGTTTTCCACCAAAGTACTGAATGCAAACCTAATGGAAACATTTTAAGTTAACTTTCCACATGATTCTGAGTTGTCTAAAACTTGTTTCATGCCTCTGCTCAGCAAGACAGCAAAGTGGTTTTCTCAGTGCATACAATGCTTTAACATTCCCAACAGTATACCTTTCAGTTTTCCATCAAAGTACTGATTGCAAACCTAATGCAAACATCTAAAGTTAACTTTCCACATGATTCTGAGTTCTATAAAACTCGTTTCATGCCTCTGCTCAGCAAGACAAAAAAGTGGTTTTCTCATTGCACAAAATGCTTTGACATTACCAATAGTATACATTTCAGTTTTCCGTCAAAGTACTGATTGCAAACGTAATGGAAACACCTAAAGTTAACTTTCCACATGATTCTGAGCTGTATAATACTAGTTTCATGGCTCTGCTCAGCAAGACAAAAAAGTCGTTTTCTCAGTGCCTGCAATGCTTTTACAAAAGCAATCGTATACATTTCAGTTTTCCAGCAAAGTACTGAGTGCAAACCTAATGGAAACATCTAAAGTTAACTTTCCACATGATTCTGAGTTGTATAAAACTAGTTTCATGCCTGTGCTCAGCAAGAAACAAAGTGGTTTTCTCACTGCATACACTGCTTTGACATTACCAATACAATACATTTCAGTTTTCCATCAAAGTACTGATTGCAAACCTAATGGAAACATTTTAAGTTAACTTTCCACATGATTCTGAGTGGTTTAAAACTGGTTTCATGCCTTTTTTCAGCAAGACAAAAAAGTGGTTTTCTCAGTGCATAAAAAGCTTTGACAGTAGCAATACTATAAATTTGTGTTTTCCACCAAAGTACTGATTGCAAACCTAATGGAAACATCTCAACTTAACTTTCCAGATGATTCTGAGTTGTATAAAACTAGTTTCATCCATCTGTTCAGCAAGACAAAAAAGTGGTTTTCTCAGTGTCTACAATGCTTTGACAAAAGTAATCGTATACATATCAGTTTTCCACAAAAGAAATGAGTGCAAACCTGATGGAAACATTTTAAGTTAACTTTCCACATGATTCTGAGCTGTATAAAACTTGTTTCATGCCTCTGCTCAGCAAGACAAAAACGTGGTTTTCTCATTGCATAAAATGCTTTGACTTTACCAACAGTATACATTTCAGTTTTCCATCAAAGTACTGATTGCAAACCTAATGGAAACATCTAAAGTTAACTTTCCACATGATTCTGAGCTGTATAAAACTAGTTTCATGGCTCTGCTCAGCAAGACAAAAAAGTGGTTTTCTCAGTGCCTACAATGCTTTGACAATAGCCACAGTATACATTTCAGTTTTCCACCAAAGTACTGAGTGCAAACCTAATGGAAACATTTTAAATTAACTTTCTCTATGATTCTGAGTTGTCTAAAACTTGTTTCATGCCTCTGCTCAGCAAGACAGCAAAGTGGTTTTCTCAGTGCATAGAATGCTTTGACATTTTCAGCAGTATACATTTCAGTTTTCCATCAAAGTACTGATTGCAAACTAATGGAAACATCTCAACTTAACTTTCCACATGATTCTGAGTTGTATAAAACTAGTTTCATGCATCTGTTCAGCAAGACAAAAAAGTGGTTTTCTCAGTGTCTACAATGCTTTGACAAAAGCAATCGTATACATTTCAGTTTTCCAGCAAAGTACTGAGTGCAAACCTAATGGAAACATTTTAAATTAACTTTCTCCATGATTCTGAGTTGTCTAAAACTTGTTTCATGCCTCTGCTCAGCAAGACAAAAAAGTGGTTGTCTCATTGCATACAATGCTTTGTCAATAGCAATAGTATACATTTCAGTTTTCCAGCAAAGAACTGAGTGCAAACCTAATGGAAACTTCTAAAGTTAACTTTCCACATGATTCTGAGTTGTTTAAAAGTTGTTTCATGGCTCTGCTCAGCAAGACAAAAAAGTGGTTTTCTCAGTGCATACAATGCTTTGACATTACCAACCGTATACATTAAGGTTTTCCATCAAAGTACTGAGTGCAAACCTAATGGAAACATCTAAATTTAACTTTCCACATGATTCTGAGTTGTATAAAACTTGTTTCATGGCTCTGCTCAGCAAGACAAAAAAGTGTTTTTCTCAGTGCATGCAATGCTTTGACAAAAGCAATCGTATACATTTCAGTTTTCCACAAAAGAAATGAGTGCAAACCTGATGGAAACATTTTAAGTTAACTTTCCACATGATTCTGAGCTGTATAAAACTTGTTTCATGCCTCTGCTCAGCAAGACAAAAACGTGGTTTTCTCATTGCATAAAATGCTTTGACATTACCAACAGTATACATTTCAGTTTTCCATCAAAGTACTGATTGCAAACCTAATGGCAACATCTAAAGTTAACTTTCCACATGATTCTGAGCTATATAAAACTAGCTTCATGGCTCTGCTCAGCAAGACAAAAAAGTGGTTTTCTCAGTGCCTACAATGCTTTGACAATAGCCATAGTATACATTTCAGTTTTCCACCAAAGTACTGAGTGCAAAACTAATGGAAACATTTTAAATTAACTTTCTCCATGATTCTGAGTTGTCTAAAACTTGTTTCATGCCTCTGCTCAGCAAGACAGCAAAGTGGTTTTCTCAGTGCATACAATGCTTTGACATTCCCAACAGTATACATTTCAGTTTTCCATCAAAGTACTGATTGCAAACCTAATGGAAACATCTCAACTTAACTTTCCACATGATTCTGAGTTGTATAAAACTAGTTTCATGGCTCTGCTCAGCAAGACAAAAAAGTGCTTTTCTCAGTGCATAAAATGCTTTGACAATAGCATTAGTATACATTTCAGTTTTCCACCAAAATACTGAGTGCAAACCTAATGGAAACATTTTACATTAATTTTCTCCATGATTCTGAGTTGTCTAAAACTTGTTTCATGCCTCTGCTCAGCAAGACAGCAAAGTGGTTTTCTCAGTGCATACAATGCTTTAACATTCCCAACAGTATACCTTTCAGTTTTCCATCAAAGTACTGATTGCAAACCTAATGCAAACATCTAAAGTTAACTTTCCACATGATTCTGAGTTGTATAAAACTAGTTTCATGCATCTGTTCAGCAAGACAAAAAAGTGGTTTTCACAGTGTCTACAATGCTTTGACAAAAGCAATCGTATACATTTCAGTTTTACACAAAAGAACTGAGTGCAAACCTGATGGAAACATTTTAAATTAACTTTCCACATGATTCTGAGCTGTATAAAACTTGTTTCATGCCTCTGCTCAGCAAGACAAAAACGTGGTTTTCTCATTGCATAAAATGCTTTGACATTACCAACAGTATACATTTCAGTTTTCCATCAAAGTACTGATTGCAAACCTAATGGCAACATCTAAAGTTAACTTTCCACATGATTCTGAGCTATATAAAACTAGCTTCATGGCTCTGCTCAGCAAGACAAAAAAGTGGTTTTCTCAGTGCCTACAATGCTTTGACAATAGCCATAGTATACATTTCAGTTTTCCACCAAAATACTGAGTGCAAACCTAATGGAAACATTTTACATTAATTTTCTCCATGATTCTGAGTTGTCTAAAACTTGTTTCATGCCTCTGCTCAGCAAGACAGCAAAGTGGTTTTCTCAGTGCATACAATGCTTTAACATTCCCAACAGTATACCTTTCAGTTTTCCATCAAAGTACTGATTGCAAACCTAATGCAAACATCTAAAGTTAACTTTCCACATGATTCTGAGTTGTATAAAACTAGTTTCATGCATCTGTTCAGCAAGACAAAAAAGTGGTTTTCACAGTGTCTACAATGCTTTGACAAAAGCAATCGTATACATTTCAGTTTTACACAAAAGAACTGAGTGCAAACCTGATGGAAACATTTTAAATTAACTTTCCACATGATTCTGAGTTGTTTAAAACTTGTTTCATGCCTCTGCTCAGCAAGACAAAAAAGTGGTTGTCTCATTGCATACAATGCTTTGTCAATAGCAATAGTATACATTTCAGTTTTCCAGCAAAGTACTGAGTGCAAACCTAATGGAAACTTCTAAAGTTAACTTTCCACATGATTCTGAGTTGTTTAAAAGTTGTTTCATGCCTCTGCTCAGCAAGACAAAAAAGTGGTTGTCTCATTGCATACAATGCTTTGTCAATAGCAATAGTATACATTTCAGTTTTCCAGCTAAGTACTGAGTGCAAACCTAATGGAAACTTCTAAAGTTAACTTTCCACATGATTCTGAGTTGTATAAAACTAGTTTCATGCCTGTGCTCAGCAAGAAACAAAGTGGTTTTCTCACTGCATACACTGCTTTGACATTACCAATACTATACATTTCAGTTTTCCATCAAAGTACTGATTGCAAACCTAATGGAAACATTTTAAGTTAACTTTCCACATGATTCTGAGTGGTTTAAAACTGGTTTCATGCCTCTTTTCAGCAAGACAAAAAAGTGGTTTTCTCAGTGCATAAAAAGCTTTGACAGTAGCAATACTATAAATTTGTGTTTTCCACCAAAGTACTGATTGCAAACCTAATGGAAACATCTCAACTTAACTTTCCACATGATTCTGAGTTGTATAAAACTTGTTTCATGCCTCTGATCAGCAAGACAAAAAAGTGGTTTTCTCAGTGCATAAAATGCTTTGACATTACCAACAGTATACATTTCAGTTTTCCACCAAAGTACTGAGTGCTAACCTAATGGAAACATTTTAAGTTAACTTTCCACATGATTCTGAGTTCTATAAAACTCGTTTCATGCCTCTGCTCAGCAAGACAAAAAAGTGGTTTTCTCATTGCACAAAATACTTTGACATTACCAATAGTATACATTTCAGTTTTCCGTCAAAGTACTGATTGCAAACGTAATGGAAACACCTAAAGTTAACTTTCCACATGATTCTGAGCTGTATAATACTAGTTTCATGGCTCTGCTCAGCAAGACAAAAAAGTCGTTTTCTCAGTGCCTGCAATGCTTTGACAAAAGCAATCGTATACATCTCAGTTTTCCAGCAAAGTACTGAGTGCAAACCTAATGGAAACATCTAAAGTTAACTTTCCACATGATTCTGAGTTGTATAAAACTAGTTTCATGCCTGTGCTCAGCAAGAAACAAAGTGGTTTTCTCACTGCATACACTGCTTTGACATTACCAATACTATACATTTCAGTTTTCCATCAAAGTACTGATTGCAAACCTAATGGAAACATTTTAAGTTAACTTTCCACATGATTCTGAGTGGTTTAAAACTGGTTTCATGCCTCTTTTCAGCAAGACAAAAAAGTGGTTTTCTCAGTGCATAAAAAGCTTTGACAGTAGCAATACTATAAATTTGTGTTTTCCACCAAAGTACTGATTGCAAACCTAATGGAAACATCTCAACTTAACTTTCCACATGATTCTGAGTTGTATAAAACTTGTTTCATGCCTCTGATCAGCAAGACAAAAAAGTGGTTTTCTCAGTGCATAAAATGCTTTGACATTACCAACAGTATACATTTCAGTTTTCCATCAAAGTACTGATTGCAAACCTAATGGAAACATTTTAAGTTAACTTTCCACATGATTCTGAGTGGTTTAAAACTGGTTTCATGCCTCTTTTCAGCAAGACAAAAAAGTGGTTTTCTCAGTGCATAAAAAGCTTTGACAGTAGCAATAGTATAAATTTGTGTTTTCCACCAAAGTACTGATTGCAAACCTAATGGAAACATCTCAACTTAACTTTCCACATGATTCTGAGTTGTATAAAACTTGTTTCATGCCTCTGATCAGCAAGACAAAAAAGTGGTTTTCTCAGTGCATAAAATGCTTTGACATTACCAACAGTATACATTTCAGTTTTCCACCGAAGTACTGAGTGCAAACCTAATGGAAACATTTTAAGTTAACTTTCCACATGATTCTGAGTTCTATAAAACTCGTTTCATGCCTCTACTCAGCAAGACAAAAAAGTGGTTTTCTCATTGCACAAAATGCTTTGACATTACCAATAGTATACATTTCAGTTTTCCGTCAAAGTACTGATTACAAACGTAATGGAAACACCTAAAGTTAACTTTCCACATGATTCTGAGCTGTATAATACTAGTTTCATGGCTCTGCTCAGCAAGACAAAAAAGTCGCTTTCTCAGTGTCTACAATGCTTTGACAAAAGTAATCGTATACATTTCAGTTTTCCACAAAAGAAATGAGTGCAAACCTGATGGAAACATTTTAAGTTAACTTTCCACATGATTCTGAGCTGTATAAAACTTGTTTCATGCCTCTGCTCAGCAAGACAAAAACGTGGTTTTCTCTTTGCATAAAATGCTTTGACTTTACCAACAGTATACATTTCAGTTTTCCATCAAAGTACTGATTGCAAACCTAATGGAAACATCTAAAGTTAACTTTCCACATGATTCTGAACTGTATAAAACTAGTTTCATGGCTCTGCTCAGCAAGACAAAAAAGTGGTTTTCTCAGTGCCTACAATGCTTTGACAATAGCCACAGTATACATTTCAGTTTTCCACCAAATTACTGAGTGCAAACCTAATGGAAACATTTTAAATTAACTTTCTCTATGATTCTGAGTTGTCTAAAACTTGTTTCATGCCTCTGCTCAGCAAGACAGCAAAGTGGTTTTCTCAGTGCATAGAATGCTTTGACATTCTCAGCAGTATACATTTCAGTTTTCCATCAAAGTACTGATTGCAAACTAATGGAAACATCTCAACTTAACTTTCCACATGATTCTGAGTTGTATAAAACTAGTTTCATGCATCTGTTCAGCAAGACAAAAAAGTGGTTTTCTCAGTGTCTACAATGCTTTGACAAAAGCAATCGTATACATTTCAGTTTTCCAGCAAAGTACTGAGTGCAAACCTAATGGAAACATTTTAAATTAACTTTCTCCATGATTCTGAGTTGTCTAAAACTTGTTTCATGCCTCTGCTCAGCAAGACAGCAAAGTGGTTTTCTCAGTGCATACAATGCTTTAACATTCCCAACAGTATACCTTTCAGTTTTCCATCAAAGTACTGATTGCAAACCTAATGGAAACATCTAAAGTTAACTTTCCACATGATTCTGAGCTATATAAAACTAGCTTCATGGCTCTGCTCAGCAAGACAAAAATGTGGTTTTCTCAGTGCCTACAATGCTTTGACAATAGCCATAGTATACATTTCAGTTTTCCACCAAAGTACTGAGTGCAAACCTAATGGAAACATTTTAAATTAACTTCCTCCATGATTCTGAGTTGTCTAAAACTTGTTTCATGCCTCTGCTCAGCAAGACAGCAAAGTGGTTTTCTCAGTGTATACAATGCTTTGACATTCCCAACAGTATACATTTCAGTTTTCCATCAAAGTACTGATTGCAAACCTAATGGAAACATCTCAACTTAACTTTCCACATGATTCTGAGTTGTATAAAACTAGTTTCATGGCTCTGCTCAGCAAGACAAAAAAGTGCTTTTCTCAGTGCATAAAATGCTTTGACAATAGCAATAGTATACATTTCAGGTTTCCACCAAAATACTGAGTGCAAACCTAATGGAAACATTTTAATTAACTTTCTCCATGATTCTGAGTTGTCTAAAACTTGTTTCATGCCTCTGCTCAGCAAGACACCAAAGTGGTTTTCTCAGTGCATACAATGCTTTAACATTCCCAACAGTATACCTTTCAGTTTTCCATCAAAGTACTGATTGCAAACCTAATGGAAACATTTTAAGTTAACTTTCCACATGATTCTGAGTGGTTTAAAACTGGTTTCATGCCTCTTTTCAGCAAGACAAAAAAGTGGTTTTCTCAGTGCATAAAAAGCTTTGACAGTAGCAATACTATAAATTTGTGTTTTCCACCAAAGTACTGATTGCAAACCTAATGGAAACATCTCAACTTAACTTTCCACATGATTCTGAGTTGTATAAAACTTGTTTCATGCCTCTGATCAGCAAGACAAAAAAGTGGTTTTCTCAGTGCATAAAATGCTTTGACATTACCAACAGTATACATTTCAGTTTTCCACCAAAGTACTGAGTGCAAACCTAATGGAAACATTTTAAGTTAACTTTCCACATGATTCTGAGTTCTATAAAACTCGTTTCATGCCTCTGCTCAGCAAGACAAAAAAGTGGTTTTCTCATTGCACAAAATGCTTTGACATTACCAATAGTATACATTTCAGTTTTCCGTCAAAGTACTGATTGCAAACGTAATGGAAACACCTAAAGTTAACTTTCCACATGATTCTGAGCTGTATAATACTAGTTTCATGGCTCTGCTCAGCAAGACAAAAAAGTCGTTTTCTCAGTGCCTGCAATGCTTTGACAAAAGCAATCGTATACATTTCAGTTTTCCAGCAAAGTACTGAGTGCAAACCTAATGGAAACATCTAAAGTTAACTTTCCACATGATTCTGAGTTGTATAAAACTAGTTTCATGCCTGTGCTCAGCAAGAAACAAAGTGGTTTTCTCACTGCATACACTGCTTTGACATTACCAATACTATACATTTCAGTTTTCCATCAAAGTACTGATTGCAAACCTAATGGAAACATTTTAAGTTAACTTTCCACATGATTCTGAGTGGTTTAAAACTGGTTTCATGCCTCTTTTCAGCAAGACAAAAAAGTGGTTTTCTCAGTGCATAAAAAGCTTTGACAGTAGCAATAATATAAATTTGTGTTTTCCACCAAAGTACTGATTGCAAACCTAATGGAAACATCTCAACTTAACTTTCCACATGATTCTGAGTTGTATAAAACTAGTTTCATGCATCTGTTCAGCAAGACAAAAAAGTGGTTTTCTCAGTGTCTACAATGCTTTGACAAAAGTAATCGTATACATTTCAGTTTTCCACAAAAGAAATGAGTGCAAACCTGATGGAAACATTTTAAGTTAACTTTCCACATGATTCTGAGCTGTATAAAACTTGTTTCATGCCTCTGCTCAGCAAGACAAAAACGTGGTTTTCTCATTGCATAAAATGCTTTGACTTTACCAACAGTATACATTTCAGTTTTCCATCAAAGTACTGATTGCAAACCTAATGGAAACATCTAAAGTTAACTTTCCACATGATTCTGAGCTGTATAATACTAGTTTCATGGCTCTGCTCAGCAAGACAAAAAAGTCGCTTTCTCAGTGCCTACAATGCTTTGACAATAGCCATCGTATACATTTCAGTTTTCCACAAAAGAAATGAGTGCAAACCTGATGGAAACATTTTAAGTTAACTTTCCACATGATTCTGAGCTGTATAAAACTTGTTTCATGCCTCTGCTCAGCAAGACAAAAACGTGGTTTTCTCTTTGCATAAAATGCTTTGACTTTACCAACAGTATACATTTCAGTTTTCCATCAAAGTACTGATTGCAAACCTAATGGAAACATCTAAAGTTAACTTTCCACATGATTCTGAACTGTATAAAACTAGTTTCATGGCTCTGCTCAGCAAGACAAAAAAGTGGTTTTCTCAGTGCCTACAATGCTTTGACAATAGCCACAGTATACATTTCAGTTTTCCACCAAATTACTGAGTGCAAACCTAATGGAAACATTTTAAATTAACTTTCTCTATGATTCTGAGTTGTCTAAAACTTGTTTCATGCCTCTGCTCAGCAAGACAGCAAAGTGGTTTTCTCAGTGCATAGAATGCTTTGACATTCTCAGCAGTATACATTTCAGTTTTCCATCAAAGTACTGATTGCAAACTAATGGAAACATCTCAACTTAACTTTCCACATGATTCTGAGTTGTATAAAACTAGTTTCATGCATCTGTTCAGCAAGACAAAAAAGTGGTTTTCTCAGTGTCTACAATGCTTTGACAAAAGCAATCGTATACATTTCAGTTTTCCAGCAAAGTACTGAGTGCAAACCTAATGGAAACATTTTAAATTAACTTTCTCCATGATTCTGAGTTGTCTAAAACTTGTTTCATGCCTCTGCTCAGCAAGACAGCAAAGTGGTTTTCTCAGTGCATACAATGCTTTAACATTCCCAACAGTATACCTTTCAGTTTTCCATCAAAGTACTGATTGCAAACCTAATGGAAACATCTAAAGTTAACTTTCCACATGATTCTGAGCTATATAAAACTAGCTTCATGGCTCTGCTCAGCAAGACAAAAATGTGGTTTTCTCAGTGCCTACAATGCTTTGACAATAGCCATAGTATACATTTCAGTTTTCCACCAAAGTACTGAGTGCAAACCTAATGGAAACATTTTAAATTAACTTCCTCCATGATTCTGAGTTGTCTAAAACTTGTTTCATGCCTCTGCTCAGCAAGACAGCAAAGTGGTTTTCTCAGTGTATACAATGCTTTGACATTCCCAACAGTATACATTTCAGTTTTCCATCAAAGTACTGATTGCAAACCTAATGGAAACATCTCAACTTAACTTTCCACATGATTCTGAGTTGTATAAAACTAGTTTCATGGCTCTGCTCAGCAAGACAAAAAAGTGCTTTTCTCAGTGCATCAAATGCTTTGACAATAGCAATAGTATACATTTCAGGTTTCCACCAAAATACTGAGTGCAAACCTAATGGAAACATTTTAATTAACTTTCTCCATGATTCTGAGTTGTCTAAAACTTGTTTCATGCCTCTGCTCAGCAAGACACCAAAGTGGTTTTCTCAGTGCATACAATGCTTTAACATTCCCAACAGTATACCTTTCAGTTTTCCATCAAAGTACTGATTGCAAACCTAATGCAAACATCTAAAGTTAACTTTCCACATGATTCTGAGTTGTATAAAACTAGTTTCATGCCTGTGCTCAGCAAGAAACAAAGTGGTTTTCTCACTGCATACACTGCTTTGACATTACCAATACTATATATTTCAGTTTTCCATCAAAGTACTGATTGCAAACCTAATGGAAACATTTTAAGTTAACTTTCCACATGATTCTGAGTGGTTTAAAACTGGTTTCATGCCTCTTTTCAGCAAGACAAAAAAGTGGTTTTCTCAGTGCATAAAAAGCTTTGACAGTAGCAATACTATAAATTTGTGTTTTCCACCAAAGTACTGATTGCAAACCTAATGGAAACATCTCAACTTAACTTTCCACATGATTCTGAGTTGTATAAAACTTGTTTCATGCCTCTGATCAGCAAGACAAAAAAGTGGTTTTCTCAGTGCATAAAATGCTTTGACATTACCAACAGTATACATTTCAGTTTTCCACCAAAGTACTGAGTGCAAACCTAATGGAAACATTTTAAGTTAACTTTCCACATGATTCTGAGTTCTATAAAACTCGTTTCATGCCTCTGCTCAGCAAGACAAAAAAGTGGTTTTCTCATTGCACAAAATGCTTTGACATTACCAATAGTATACATTTCAGTTTTCCGTCAAAGTACTGATTGCAAACGTAATGGAAACACCTAAAGTTAACTTTCCACATGATTCTGAGCTGTATAATACTAGTTTCATGGCTCTGCTCAGCAAGACAAAAAAGTCGTTTTCTCAGTGCCTGCAATGCTTTGACAAAAGCAATCGTATACATTTCAGTTTTCCAGCAAAGTACTGAGTGCAAACCTAATGGAAACATCTAAAGTTAACTTTCCACATGATTCTGAGTTGTATAAAACTAGTTTCATGCCTGTGCTCAGCAAGAAACAAAGTGGTTTTCTCACTGCATACACTGCTTTGACATTACCAATACTATACATTTCAGTTTTCCATCAAAGTACTGATTGCAAACCTAATGGAAACATTTTAAGTTAACTTTCCACATGATTCTGAGTGGTTTAAAACTGGTTTCATGCCTCTTTTCAGCAAGACAAAAAAGTGGTTTTCTCAGTGCATAAAAAGCTTTGACAGTAGCAATAATATAAATTTGTGTTTTCCACCAAAGTAGTGATTGCAAACCTAATGGAAACATCTCAACTTAACTTTCCACATGATTCTGAGTTGTATAAAACTAGTTTCATGCATCTGTTCAGCAAGACAAAAAAGTGGTTTTCTCAGTGTCTACAATGCTTTGACAAAAGTAATCGTATACATTTCAGTTTTCCACAAAAGAAATGAGTGCAAACCTGATGGAAACATTTTAAGTTAACTTTCCACATGATTCTGAGCTGTATAAAACTTGTTTCATGCCTCTGCTCAGCAAGACAAAAACGTGGTTTTCTCATTGCATAAAATGCTTTGACTTTACCAACAGTATACATTTCAGTTTTCCATCAAAGTACTGATTGCAAACCTAATGGAAACATCTAAAGTTAACTTTCCACATGATTCTGAGCTGTATAAAACTAGTTTCATGGCTCTGCTCAGCAAGACAAAAAAGTGGTTTTCTCAGTGCCTACAATGCTTTGACAATAGCCACAGTATACATTTCAGTTTTCCACCAAAGTACTGAGTGCAAACCTAATGGAAACATTTTAAATTAACTTTCTCTATGATTCTGAGTTGTCTAAAACTTGTTTCATGCCTCTGCTCAGCAAGACAGCAAAGTGGTTTTCTCAGTGCATAGAATGCTTTGACATTCTCAGCAGTATACATTTCAGTTTTCCATCAAAGTACTGATTGCAAACTAATGGAAACATCTCAACTTAACTTTCCACATGATTCTGAGTTGTATAAAACTAGTTTCATGCATCTGTTCAGCAAGACAAAAAAGTGGTTTTCTCAGTGTCTACAATGCTTTGACAAAAGCAATCGTATACATTTCAGTTTTCCAGCAAAGTACTGAGTGCAAACCTAATGGAAACATTTTAAATTAACTTTCTCCATGATTCTGAGTTGTCTAAAACTTGTTTCATGCCTCTGCTCAGCAAGACAGCAAAGTGGTTTTCTCAGTGCATACAATGCTTTAAAATTCCCAACAGTATACCTTTCAGTTTTCCATCAAAGTACTGATTGCAAACCTAATGGAAACATCTAAAGTTAACTTTCCACATGATTCTGAGCTATATAAAACTAGCTTCATGGCTCTGCTCAGCAAGACAAAAAAGTGGTTTTCTCAGTGCCTACAATGCTTTGACAATAGCCATAGTATACATTTCAGTTTTCCACCAAAGTACTGAGTGCAAACCTAATGGAAACATTTTAAATTAACTTTCTCCATGATTCTGAGTTGTCTAAAACTTGTTTCATGCCTCTGCTCAGCAAGACAGCAAAGTGGTTTTCTCAGTGCATACAATGCTTTGACATTCCCAACAGTATACATTTCAGTTTTCCATCAAAGTACTGATTGCAAACCTAATGGAAACATCTCAACTTAACTTTCCACATGATTCTGAGTTGTATAAAACTAGTTTCATGGCTCTGCTCAGCAAGACAAAAAAGTGCTTTTCTCAGTGCATAAAATGCTTTGACAATAGCAATAGTATACATTTCAGGTTTCCACCAAAATACTGAGTGTAAACCTAATGGAAACATTTTAATTAACTTTCTCCATGATTCTGAGTTGTCTAAAACTTGTTTCATGCCTCTGCTCAGCAAGACAGCAAAGTGGTTTTCTCAGTGCATACAATGCTTTAACATTCCCAACAGTATACCTTTCAGTTTTCCATCAAAGTACTGATTGCAAACCTAATGCAAACATCTAAAGTTAACTTTCCACATGATTCTGAGTTGTATAAAACTAGTTTCATGCATCTGTTCAGCAAGACAAAAAAGTGGTTGTCTCATTGCATACAATGCTTTGTCAATAGCAATAGTATACATTTCAGTTTTCCAGCAAAGTACTGAGTGCAAACCTAATGGAAACTTCTAAAGTTAACTTTCCACATGATTCTGAGTTGTATAAAACTAGTTTCATGCATCTGTTCAGCAAGACAAAAAAGTGGTTTTCTCAGTGTCTGCAATGCTTTGACAAAAGAATCGTATACATTTCAGTTTTACACAAAAGAACTGAGTGCAAACCTGATGGAAACATTTTAAATTAACTTTCCACATGATTCTGAGTTGTTTAAAACTTGTTTCATGCCTCTGCTCAGCAAGAGAAAAAAGTGGTTGTCTCATTGCATACAATGCTTTGTCAATAGCAATAGTATACATTTCAGTTTTCCAGCAAAGTACTGAGTGCAAACCTAATGGAAACTTCTAAAGTTAACTTTCCACATGATTCTGAGTTGTTTAAAAGTTGTTTCATGGCTCTGCTCAGCAAGACAAAAAAGTGGTTTTCTCAGTGCATACAATGCTTTGACATTACCAACCGTATACATTTAGGTTTTCCATCAAAGTACTGAGTGCAAACCTAATGGAAACATCTAAATTTAACTTTACACATGATTCTGAGTTGTATAAAACTTGTTTCATGGCTCTGCTCAGCAAGACAAAAAAGTGTTTTTCTCAGTGCATACAAAGCTTTGACAATAGCAATAGTATACATTTCAGTTTTCCACAAAAGAAATGAGTGCAAACCTGATGGAAACATTTTAAGTTAACTTTCCACATGATTCTGAGCTGTATAAAACTTGTTTCATGCCTCTGCTCAGCAAGACAAAAACGTGGTTTTCTCATTGCATAAAATGCTTTGACATTACCAACAGTATACATTTCAGTTTTCCATCAAAGTACTGATTGCAAACCTAATGGCAACATCTAAAGTTAACTTTCCACATGATTCTGAGCTATATAAAACTAGCTTCATGGCTCTGCTCAGCAAGACAAAAAAGTGGTTTTCTCAGTGCCTACAATGCTTTGACAATAGCCATAGTATACATTTCAGTTTTCCACCAAAGTACTGAGTGCAAACCTAATGGAAACATTTTAAATTAACTTTCTCCATGCTTCTGAGTTGTCTAAAACTTGTTTCATGCCTCTGCTCAGCAAGACAGCAAAGTGGTTTTCTCAGTGCATACAATGCTTTGACATTCCCAACAGTATACCTTTCAGTTTTCCATCAAAGTACTGATTGCAAACCTAATGCAAACATCTCAACTTAACTTTCCACATGATTCTGAGTTGTATAAAACTTGTTTCATGCCTCTGATCAGCAAGACAAAAAAGTGGTTTTCTCAGTGCATAAAATGCTTTGACATTACCAACAGTATGCATTTCAGTTTTCCACCAAAGTACTGAATGCAAACCTAATGGAAACATTTTAAGTTAACTTTCCACATGATTCTGAGTTGTCTAAAACTTGTTTCATGCCTCTGCTCAGCAAGACAGCAAAGTGGTTTTCTCAGTGCATACAATGCTTTAACATTCCCAACAGTATACCTTTCAGTTTTCCATCAAAGTACTGATTGCAAACCTAATGCAAACATCTAAAGTTAACTTTCCACATGATTCTGAGTTGTATAAAACTAGTTTCATGCATCTGTTCAGCAAGACAAAAAAGTGGTTTTCACAGTGTCTACAATGCTTTGACAAAAGCAATCATATACATTTCAGTTTTACAGAAAAGAACTGAGTGCAAACCTGATGGAAACATTTTAAATTAACTTTCCACATGATTCTGAGTTGTATAAAACTTTTTTCATGCCTCTGCTCAGCAAGACAAAAAAGTGGCTGTCTCATTGCATACAATGCTTTGTCAATAGCAATAGTATACATTTCAGTTTTCCAGCCAAGTACTGAGTGCAAACCTAATGGAAACTTCTAAAGTTAACTTTCCACATGATTCTGAGTTGTATAAAACTAGTTTCATGCCTGTGCTGAGCAAGAAACAAAGTGGTTTTCTCACTGCATACACTGCTTTGACATTACCAATACTATACATTTCAGTTTACCATCAAAGTACTGATTGCAAACCTAATGGAAACATTTTAAGTTAACTTTCCACATGATTCTGAGTGGTTTAAAACTGGTTTCATGCCTCTTTTCAGCAAGACAAAAAAGTGGTTTTCTCAGTGCATAAAAAGCTTTGACAGTAGCAATACTATAAATTTGTGTTTTCCACCAAAGTACTGATTGCAAACCTAATGGAAACATCTCAACTTAACTTTCCACATGATTCTGAGTTGTATAAAACTTGTTTCATGCCTCTGATCAGCAAGACAAAAAAGTGGTTTTCTCAGTGCATAAAATGCTTTGACATTACCAACAGTATACATTTCAGTTTTCCACCAAAGTACTGAGTGCAAACCTAATGGAAACATTTTAAGTTAACTTTCCACATGATTCTGAGTTCTATAAAACTCGTTTCATGCCTCTGCTCAGCAAGACAAAAAAGTGGTTTTCTCATTGCACAAAATGCTTTGACATTACCAATAGTATACATTTCAGTTTTCCGTCAAAGTACTGATTGCAAACGTAATGGAAACACCTAAAGTTAACTTTCCACATGATTCTGAGCTGTATAATACTAGTTTCATGGCTCTGCTCAGCAAGACAAAAAAGTCGTTTTCTCAGTGCCTGCAATGCTTTGACAAAAGCAATCGTATACATTTCAGTTTTCCAGCAAAGTACTGAGTGCAAACCTAATGGAAACATCTAAAGTTAACTTTCCACATGATTCTGAGTTGTATAAAACTAGTTTCATGCCTGTGCTCAGCAAGAAACAAAGTGGTTTTCTCACTGCATACACTGCTTTGACATTACCAATACTATACATTTCAGTTTTCCATCAAAGTACTGATTGCAAACCTAATGGAAACATTTTAAGTTAACTTTCCACATGATTCTGAGTGGTTTAAAACTGGTTTCATGCCTCTTTTCAGCAAGACAAAAAAGTGGTTTTCTCAGTGCATAAAAAGCTTTGACAGTAGCAATAATATAAATTTGTGTTTTCCACCAAAGTAGTGATTGCAAACCTAATGGAAACATCTCAACTTAACTTTCCACATGATTCTGAGTTGTATAAAACTAGTTTCATGCATCTGTTCAGCAAGACAAAAAAGTGGTTTTCTCAGTGTCTACAATGCTTTGACAAAAGTAATCGTATACATTTCAGTTTTCCACAAAAGAAATGAGTGCAAACCTGATGGAAACATTTTAAGTTAACTTTCCACATGATTCTGAGCTGTATAAAACTTGTTTCATGCCTCTGCTCAGCAAGACAAAAACGTGGTTTTCTCATTGCATAAAATGCTTTGACTTTACCAACAGTATACATTTCAGTTTTCCATCAAAGTACTGATTGCAAACCTAATGGAAACATCTAAAGTTAACTTTCCACATGATTCTGAGCTGTATAAAACTAGTTTCATGGCTCTGCTCAGCAAGACAAAAAAGTGGTTTTCTCAGTGCCTACAATGCTTTGACAATAGCCACAGTATACATTTCAGTTTTCCACCAAAGTACTGAGTGCAAACCTAATGGAAACATTTTAAATTAACTTTCTCTATGATTCTGAGTTGTCTAAAACTTGTTTCATGCCTCTGCTCAGCAAGACAGCAAAGTGGTTTTCTCAGTGCATAGAATGCTTTGACATTCTCAGCAGTATACATTTCAGTTTTCCATCAAAGTACTGATTGCAAACTAATGGAAACATCTCAACTTAACTTTCCACATGATTCTGAGTTGTATAAAACTAGTTTCATGCATCTGTTCAGCAAGACAAAAAAGTGGTTTTCTCAGTGTCTACAATGCTTTGACAAAAGCAATCGTATACATTTCAGTTTTCCAGCAAAGTACTGAGTGCAAACCTAATGGAAACATTTTAAATTAACTTTCTCCATGATTCTGAGTTGTCTAAAACTTGTTTCATGCCTCTGCTCAGCAAGACAGCAAAGTGGTTTTCTCAGTGCATACAATGCTTTAAAATTCCCAACAGTATACCTTTCAGTTTTCCATCAAAGTACTGATTGCAAACCTAATGGAAACATCTAAAGTTAACTTTCCACATGATTCTGAGCTATATAAAACTAGCTTCATGGCTCTGCTCAGCAAGACAAAAAAGTGGTTTTCTCAGTGCCTACAATGCTTTGACAATAGCCATAGTATACATTTCAGTTTTCCACCAAAGTACTGAGTGCAAACCTAATGGAAACATTTTAAATTAACTTTCTCCATGATTCTGAGTTGTCTAAAACTTGTTTCATGCCTCTGCTCAGCAAGACAGCAAAGTGGTTTTCTCAGTGCATACAATGCTTTGACATTCCCAACAGTATACATTTCAGTTTTCCATCAAAGTACTGATTGCAAACCTAATGGAAACATCTCAACTTAACTTTCCACATGATTCTGAGTTGTATAAAACTAGTTTCATGGCTCTGCTCAGCAAGACAAAAAAGTGCTTTTCTCAGTGCATAAAATGCTTTGACAATAGCAATAGTATACATTTCAGGTTTCCACCAAAATACTGAGTGTAAACCTAATGGAAACATTTTAATTAACTTTCTCCATGATTCTGAGTTGTCTAAAACTTGTTTCATGCCTCTGCTCAGCAAGACAGCAAAGTGGTTTTCTCAGTGCATACAATGCTTTAACATTCCCAACAGTATACCTTTCAGTTTTCCATCAAAGTACTGATTGCAAACCTAATGCAAACATCTAAAGTTAACTTTCCACATGATTCTGAGTTGTATAAAACTAGTTTCATGCATCTGTTCAGCAAGACAAAAAAGTGGTTGTCTCATTGCATACAATGCTTTGTCAATAGCAATAGTATACATTTCAGTTTTCCAGCAAAGTACTGAGTGCAAACCTAATGGAAACTTCTAAAGTTAACTTTCCACATGATTCTGAGTTGTATAAAACTAGTTTCATGCATCTGTTCAGCAAGACAAAAAAGTGGTTTTCTCAGTGTCTGCAATGCTTTGACAAAAGAATCGTATACATTTCAGTTTTACACAAAAGAACTGAGTGCAAACCTGATGGAAACATTTTAAATTAACTTTCCACATGATTCTGAGTTGTTTAAAACTTGTTTCATGCCTCTGCTCAGCAAGAGAAAAAAGTGGTTGTCTCATTGCATACAATGCTTTGTCAATAGCAATAGTATACATTTCAGTTTTCCAGCAAAGTACTGAGTGCAAACCTAATGGAAACTTCTAAAGTTAACTTTCCACATGATTCTGAGTTGTTTAAAAGTTGTTTCATGGCTCTGCTCAGCAAGACAAAAAAGTGGTTTTCTCAGTGCATACAATGCTTTGACATTACCAACCGTATACATTTAGGTTTTCCATCAAAGTACTGAGTGCAAACCTAATGGAAACATCTAAATTTAACTTTACACATGATTCTGAGTTGTATAAAACTTGTTTCATGGCTCTGCTCAGCAAGACAAAAAAGTGTTTTTCTCAGTGCATACAAAGCTTTGACAATAGCAATAGTATACATTTCAGTTTTCCACAAAAGAAATGAGTGCAAACCTGATGGAAACATTTTAAGTTAACTTTCCACATGATTCTGAGCTGTATAAAACTTGTTTCATGCCTCTGCTCAGCAAGACAAAAACGTGGTTTTCTCATTGCATAAAATGCTTTGACATTACCAACAGTATACATTTCAGTTTTCCATCAAAGTACTGATTGCAAACCTAATGGCAACATCTAAAGTTAACTTTCCACATGATTCTGAGCTATATAAAACTAGCTTCATGGCTCTGCTCAGCAAGACAAAAAAGTGGTTTTCTCAGTGCCTACAATGCTTTGACAATAGCCATAGTATACATTTCAGTTTTCCACCAAAGTACTGAGTGCAAACCTAATGGAAACATTTTAAATTAACTTTCTCCATGCTTCTGAGTTGTCTAAAACTTGTTTCATGCCTCTGCTCAGCAAGACAGCAAAGTGGTTTTCTCAGTGCATACAATGCTTTGACATTCCCAACAGTATACCTTTCAGTTTTCCATCAAAGTACTGATTGCAAACCTAATGCAAACATCTCAACTTAACTTTCCACATGATTCTGAGTTGTATAAAACTTGTTTCATGCCTCTGATCAGCAAGACAAAAAAGTGGTTTTCTCAGTGCATAAAATGCTTTGACATTACCAACAGTATGCATTTCAGTTTTCCACCAAAGTACTGAATGCAAACCTAATGGAAACATTTTAAGTTAACTTTCCACATGATTCTGAGTTGTCTAAAACTTGTTTCATGCCTCTGCTCAGCAAGACAGCAAAGTGGTTTTCTCAGTGCATACAATGCTTTAACATTCCCAACAGTATACCTTTCAGTTTTCCATCAAAGTACTGATTGCAAACCTAATGCAAACATCTAAAGTTAACTTTCCACATGATTCTGAGTTGTATAAAACTAGTTTCATGCATCTGTTCAGCAAGACAAAAAAGTGGTTTTCACAGTGTCTACAATGCTTTGACAAAAGCAATCATATACATTTCAGTTTTACAGAAAAGAACTGAGTGCAAACCTGATGGAAACATTTTAAATTAACTTTCCACATGATTCTGAGTTGTATAAAACTTTTTTCATGCCTCTGCTCAGCAAGACAAAAAAGTGGCTGTCTCATTGCATACAATGCTTTGTCAATAGCAATAGTATACATTTCAGTTTTCCAGCCAAGTACTGAGTGCAAACCTAATGGAAACTTCTAAAGTTAACTTTCCACATGATTCTGAGTTGTATAAAACTAGTTTCATGCCTGTGCTGAGCAAGAAACAAAGTGGTTTTCTCACTGCATACACTGCTTTGACATTACCAATACTATACATTTCAGTTTACCATCAAAGTACTGATTGCAAACCTAATGGAAACATTTTAAGTTAACTTTCCACATGATTCTGAGTGGTTTAAAACTGGTTTCATGCCTCTTTTCAGCAAGACAAAAAAGTGGTTTTCTCAGTGCATAAAAAGCTTTGACAGTAGCAATACTATAAATTTGTGTTTTCCACCAAAGTACTGATTGCAAACCTAATGGAAACATCTCAACTTAACTTTCCACATGATTCTGAGCTGTATAAAACTAGTTTCATGGCTCTGCTCAGCAAGACAAAAAAGTGGTTTTCTCAGTGCCTACAATGCTTTGACAATAGCCACAGTATACATTTCAGTTTTCCACCAAAGTACTGAGTGCAAACCTAATGGAAACATTTTAAATTAAATTTCTCCATGATTCTGAGTTGTCTAAAACTTGTTTCATGCCTCTGCTCAGCAAGACAGCAAAGTGGTTTTCTCAGTGTATACAATGCTTTGACATTCCCAACAGTATACATTTCAGTTTTCCATCAAAGTACTGATTGCAAACCTAATGGAAACATCTCAACTTAACTTTCCACATGATTCTGAGTTGTATAAAACTAGTTTCATGGCTCTGCTCAGCAAGACAAAAAAGTGCTTTTCTCAGTGCATAAAATGCTTTGACAATAGCAATAGTATACATTTCAGGTTTCCACCAAAATACTGAGTGCAAACCTAATGGAAACATTTTAATTAACTTTCTCCATGTTTCTGAGTTGTCTAAAACTTGTTTCATGCCTCTGCTCAGCAAGACACCAAAGTGGTTTTCTCAGTGCATACAATGCTTTAACATTCCCAACAGTATACCTTTCAGTTTTCCATCAAAGTACTGATTGCAAACCTAATGGAAACATCTAAAGTTAACTTTCCACATGATTCTGAGCTATATAAAACTAGCTTCATGGCTCTGCTCAGCAAGACAAAAAAGTGGTTTTCTCAGTGCCTACAATGCTTTGACAATAGCCATAGTATACATTTCAGTTTTCCACCAAAGTACTGAGTGCAAACCTAATGGAAACATTTTAAATTAACTTTCTCCATGATTCTGAGTTGTCTAAAGCTTGTTTCATGCCTCTGCTCAGCAAGACAGCAAAGTGGTTTTCTCAGTGTATACAACGCTTTGACATTCCCAACAGTATACATTTCAGTTTTCCATCAAAGTAGTGATTGCAAACCTAATGGAAACATCTCAACTTAACTTTCCACATGATTCTGAGTTGTTTAAAACTAGTTTCATGGCTCTGCTCAGCAAGACAAAAAAGTGCTTTTCTCAGTGCATAAAATGCTTTGACAATAGCAATAGTATACATTTCAGGTTTCCATCAAAGTACTGATTGCAAACCTAATGCAAACATCTAAAGTTAACTTTCCACATGATTTTGAGTTGTATAAAACTAGTTTCATGCCTGTGCTCAGCAAGAAACAAAGTGGTTTTCTCACTGCATACACTGCTTTGACATTACCAATACTATACATTTCAGTTTTCCATCAAAGTACTGATTGCAAACCTAATGGAAACATTTTAAGTTAACTTTCCACATGATTCTGAGTGGTTTAAAACTGGTTTCATGCCTCTTTTCAGCAAGACAAAAAAGTGGTTTTCTCAGTGCATAAAAAGCTTTGACAGTAGCAATACTATAAATTTGTGTTTTCCACCAAAGTACTGATTGCAAACCTAATGGAAACATCTCAACTTAACTTTCCACATGATTCTGAGTTGTATAAAACTTGTTTCATGCCTCTGATCAGCAAGACAAAAAAGTGGTTTTCTCAGTGCATAAAATGCTTTGACATTACCAACAGTATACATTTCAGTTTTCCACCAAAGTACTGAGTGCAAACCTAATGGAAACATTTTAAGTTAACTTTCCACATGATTCTGAGTTCTATAAAACTCGTTTCATGCCTCTGCTCAGCAAGACAAAAAAGTGGTTTTCTCATTGCACAAAATGCTTTGACATTACCAATAGTATACATTTCAGTTTTCCGTCAAAGAACTGATTGCAAACGTAATGGAAACACCTAAAGTTAACTTTCCACATGATTCTGAGCTGTATAATACTAGTTTCATGGCTCTGCTCAGCAAGACAAAAAAGTCGTTTTCTCAGTTCCTGCAATGCTTTGACAAAAGCAATCGTATACATTTCAGTTTTCCAGCAAAGTACTGAGTGCAAACCTAATGGAAACATCTAAAGTTAACTTTCCACATGATTCTGAGTTGTATAAAACTAGTTTCATGCCTGTGCTCAGCAAGAAACAAAGTGGTTTTCTCACTGCATACACTGCTTTGACATTACCAATACTATACATTTCAGTTTTCCATCAAAGTACTGATTGCAAACCTAATGGAAACATTTTAAGTTAACTTTCCACATGATTCTGAGTGGTTTAAAACTGGTTTCATGCCTCTTTTCAGCAAGACAAAAAAGTGGTTTTCTCAGTGCATAAAAAGCTTTGACAGTAGCAATACTATAAATTTGTGTTTTCCACCAAAGTACTGATTGCAAACCTAATGGAAACATCTCAACTTAACTTTCCACATGATTCTGAGTTGTATAAAACTTGTTTCATGCCTCTGATCAGCAAGACAAAAAAGTGGTTTTCTCAGTGCATAAAATGCTTTGACATTACCAACAGTATACATTTCAGTTTTCCATCAAAGTACTGATTGCAAACTAATGGAAACATCTCAACTTAACTTTCCACATGATTCTGAGTTGTATAAAACTAGTTTCATGCCTGTGCTCAGCAAGAAACAAAGTGGTTTTCTCACTGCATACACTGCTTTGACATTACCAATACTATACATTTCAGTTTTCCATCAAAGTACTGATTGCAAACCTAATGGAAACATTTTAAGTTAACTTTCCACATGATTCTGAGTGGTTTAAAACTGGTTTCATGCCTCTTTTCAGCAAGACAAAAAAGTGGCTTTCTCAGTGCATAAAAAGCTTTGACAGTAGCAATACTATAAATTTGTGTTTTCCACCAAAGTACTGATTGCAAACCTAATGGAAACATCTCAGCTTAACTTTCCACATGATTCTGAGTTGTATAAAACTTGTTTCATGCCTCTGATTAGCAAGACAAAAAAGTGGTTTTCTCAGTGTCTACAATGCTTTGACAAAAGCAATCGTATACATTTCAGTTTTACACAAAAGAACTGAGTGCAAACCTGATGGAAACATTTTAAATTAAATTTCCACATGATTCTGAGTTGTTTAAAACTTGTTTCATGCCTCTGCTCAGCAAGACAAAAAAGTGGTTGTCTCATTGCATACAATGCTTTGTCAATAGCAATAGTATACATTTCAGTTTTCTAGCAAAGTACTGAGTGCAAACCTAATGGAAACTTCTACAGTTAACTTTCCACATGATTCTGAGTTGTATAAAACTTGTTTCATGCCTCTGCTCAGCAAGACAAAAAAATGGTTTTCGCTTTGCATAAAATGCTTTGACATTACCAATAGTATACATTTCAGTTTTCCGTCAAAGTACTGATTGCAAACGTAATGGAAACACCTAAAGTTAACTTTCCACACGATTCTGAGCTGTATAATACTAGTTTCATGGCTCTGCTCAGCAAGACAAAAAAGTCGTTTTCTCAGTGCCTGCAATGCTTTGACAAAAGCAATCGTATACATTTCAGTTTTCCAGCAAAGTACTGAGTGCAAACCTAATGGAAACATCTAAAGTTAACTTTCCACATGATTCTGAGCTATATAAAACTAGCTTCATGGCTCTGCTCAGCAAGACAAAAAAGTGGTTTTCTCAGTGCCTACAATGCTTTGACAATAGCCATAGTATACATTTCAGTTTTCCACCAAAGTACTGAGTGCAAACCTAATGGAAACATTTTAATTAACTTTCTCCATGATTCTGAGTTGTCTAAAACTTGTTTCATGCCTCTGCTCAGCAAGACACCAAAGTGGTTTTCTCAGTGCATACAATGCTTTAACATTCCCAACAGTATACCTTTCAGTTTTCCATCAAAGTACTGATTGCAAACCTAATGCAAACATCTAAAGTTAACTTTCCACATGATTCTGAGTTGTATAAAACTAGTTTCATGCATCTGTTCAGCAAGACAAAAAAGTGGTTTTCTCAGTGTCTACAATGCTTTGACAAAAGAATCGTATACATTTCAGTTTTACACAAAAGAACTGAGTGCAAACCTGATGGAAACATTTTAAATTAACTTTCCACATGATTCTGAGTTGTTTAAAACTTGTTTCATGCCTCTGCTCAGCAAGACAAAAAGTGGTTGTCTCATTGCATACAATGCTTTGTCAATAGCAATAGTATACATTTCAGTTTTCCAGCAAAGTACTGAGTGCAAACCTAATGGAAACTTCTAAAGTTAACTTTCCACATGATTCTGAGTTGTTTAAAAGTTGTTTCATGGCTCTGCTCAGCAAGACAAAAAAGTGGTTTTCTCAGTGCATACAATGCTTTGACATTACCAACCGTATACATTTAGGTTTTCCATCAAAGTACTGAGTGCAAACCTAATGGAAACATCTAAATTTAACTTTACACATGATTCTGAGTTGTATAAAACTTGTTTCATGGCTCTGCTCAGCAAGACAAAAAAGTGTTTTTCTCAGTGCATACAAAGCTTTGACAATAGCAATAGTATACATTTCAGTTTTCCACAAAAGAAATGAGTGCAAACCTGATGGAAACATTTTAAGTTAACTTTCCACATGATTCTGAGCTGTATAAAACTTGTTTCATGCCTCTGCTCAGCAAGACAAAAACGTGGTTTTCTCATTGCATAAAATGCTTTGACATTACCAACAGTATACATTTCAGTTTTCCATCAAAGTACTGATTGCAAACCTAATGGCAACATCTAAAGTTAACTTTCCACATGATTCTGAGCTATATAAAACTAGCTTCATGGCTCTGCTCAGCAAGACAAAAAAGTGGTTTTCTCAGTGCCTACAATGCTTTGACAATAGCCATAGTATACATTTCAGTTTTCCACCAAAGTACTGAGTGCAAACCTAATGGAAACATTTTAAATTAACTTTCTCCATGATTCTGAGTTGTCTAAAACTTGTTTCATGCCTCTGCTCAGCAAGACAGCAAAGTGGTTTTCTCAGTGCATACAATGCTTTGACATTCCCAACAGTATACATTTCAGTTTTCCATCAAAGTACTGATTGCAAACCTAATGGAAACATCTCAACTTAACTTTCCACATGATTCTGAGTTGTATAAAACTTGTTTCATGCCTCTGCTCAGCAAGACAAAAAAATGGTTTTCGCATTGCATAAAATGCTTTGACATTACCAATAGTATACATTTCAGTTTTCCGTCAAAGTACTGATTGCAAACGTAATGGAAACACCTAAAGTTAACTTTCCACACGATTCTGAGCTGTATAATACTAGTTTCATGGCTCTGCTCAGCAAGACAAAAAAGTCGTTTTCTCAGTGCCTGCAATGCTTTGACAAAAGCAATCGTATACATTTCAGTTTTCCAGCAAAGTACTGAGTGCAAACCTAATGGAAACATCTAAAGTTAACTTTCCACATGATTCTGAGCTATATAAAACTAGCTTCATGGCTCTGCTCAGCAAGACAAAAAAGTGGTTTTCTCAGTGCCTACAATGCTTTGACAATAGCCATAGTATACATTTCAGTTTTCCACCAAAGTACTGAGTGCAAACCTAATGGAAACATTTTAATTAACTTTCTCCATGATTCTGAGTTGTCTAAAACTTGTTTCATGCCTCTGCTCAGCAAGACACCAAAGTGGTTTTCTCAGTGCATACAATGCTTTAACATTCCCAACAGTATACCTTTCAGTTTTCCATCAAAGTACTGATTGCAAACCTAATGCAAACATCTAAAGTTAACTTTCCACATGATTCTGAGTTGTATAAAACTAGTTTCATGCATCTGTTCAGCAAGACAAAAAAGTGGTTGTCTCATTGCATACAATGCTTTGTCAATAGCAATAGTATACATTTCAGTTTTCCAGCAAAGTACTGAGTGCAAACCTAATGGAAACTTCTAAAGTTAACTTTCCACATGATTCTGAGTTGTTTAAAAGTTGTTTCATGGCTCTGCTCAGCAAGACAAAAAAGTGGTTTTCTCAGTGCATACAATGCTTTGACATTACCAACCGTATACATTTAGGTTTTCCATCAAAGTACTGAGTGCAAACCTAATGGAAACATCTAAATTTAACTTTACACATGATTCTGAGTTGTATAAAACTTGTTTCATGGCTCTGCTCAGCAAGACAAAAAAGTGTTTTTCTCAGTGCATACAAAGCTTTGACAATAGCAATAGTATACATTTCAGTTTTCCACAAAAGAAATGAGTGCAAACCTGATGGAAACATTTTAAGTTAACTTTCCACATGATTCTGAGCTGTATAAAACTTGTTTCATGCCTCTGCTCAGCAAGACAAAAACGTGGTTTTCTCATTGCATAAAATGCTTTGACATTACCAACAGTATACATTTCAGTTTTCCATCAAAGTACTGATTGCAAACCTAATGGCAACATCTAAAGTTAACTTTCCACATGATTCTGAGCTATATAAAACTAGCTTCATGGCTCTGCTCAGCAAGACAAAAAAGTGGTTTTCTCAGTGCCTACAATGCTTTGACAATAGCCATAGTATACATTTCAGTTTTCCACCAAAGTACTGAGTGCAAACCTAATGGAAACATTTTAAATTAACTTTCTCCATGATTCTGAGTTGTCTAAAACTTGTTTCATGCCTCTGCTCAGCAAGACAGCAAAGTGGTTTTCTCAGTGCATACAATGCTTTGACATTCCCAACAGTATACATTTCAGTTTTCCATCAAAGTACTGATTGCAAACCTAATGGAAACATCTCAACTTAACTTTCCACATGATTCTGAGTTGTATAAAACTAGTTTCATGGCTCTGCTCAGAAAGACAAAAAAGTGCTTTTCTCAGTGCATAAAATGCTTTGACAATAGCAATAGTATACATTTCAGTTTTCCACCAAAATACTGAGTGCAAACCTAATGGAAACATTTTACATGAACTTTCTCCATGATTCTGAGTTGTCTAAAACTTGTTTCATGCCTCTGCTCAGCAAGACAGCAAAGTGGTTTTCTCAGTGCATACAATGCTTTAACATTCCCAACAGTATACCTTTCAGTTTTCCTTCAAAGTACTGATTGCAAACCTAATGCAAACATCTAAAGTTAACTTTCCACATGATTCTGAGTTGTATAAAACTAGTTTCATGCATCTGTTCAGGAAGACAAAAAAGTGGTTTTCTCAGTGTCTACAATGCTTTGACAAAAGCAATCGTATACATTTCAGTTTTACACAAAAGAACTGAGTGCAAACCTGATGGAAACATTTTAAATTAAATTTCCACATGATTCTGAGTTGTTTAAAACTTGTTTCATGCCTCTGCTCAGCAAGACAAAAAAGTGGTTGTCTCATTGCATACAATGCTTTGTCAATAGCAATAGTATACATTTCAGTTTTCCAGCAAAGTACTGAGTGCAAACCTAATGGAAACTTCTAAAGTTAACTTTCCACATGATTCTGAGTTGTATAAAACTTGTTTCATGCCTCTGCTCAGCAAGACAAAAAAATGGTTTTCGCATTGCATAAAATGCTTTGACATTACCAATAGTATACATTTCAGTTTTCCGTCAAAGTACTGATTGCAAACGTAATGGAAACACCTAAAGTTAACTTTCCACACGATTCTGAGCTGTATAATACTAGTTTCATGGCTCTGCTCAGCAAGACAAAAAAGTCGTTTTCTCAGTGCCTGCAATGCTTTGACAAAAGCAATCGTATACATTTCAGTTTTCCAGCAAAGTACTGAGTGCAAACCTAATGGAAACATCTAAAGTTAACTTTCCACATGATTCTGAGCTATATAAAACTAGCTTCATGGCTCTGCTCAGCAAGACAAAAAAGTGGTTTTCTCAGTGTCTACAATGCTTTGACAAAAGAATCGTGTACATTTCAGTTTTACACAAAAGAACTGAGTGCAAACCTGATGGAAACATTTTAAATTAACTTTCCACATGATTCTGAGTTGTTTAAAACTTGTTTCATGCCTCTGCTCAGCAAGACAAAAAAGTGGTTGTCTCATTGCATACAATGCTTTGTCAATAGCAATAGTATACATTTCAGTTTTCCAGCAAAGTACTGAGTGCAAACCTAATGGAAACTTCTAAAGTTAACTTTCCACATGATTCTGAGTTGTTTAAAAGTTGTTTCATGGCTCTGCTCAGCAAGACAAAAAAGTGGTTTTCTCAGTGCATACAATGCTTTGACATTACCAACCGTATACATTTAGGTTTTCCATCAAAGTACTGAGTGCAAACCTAATGGAAACATCTAAATTTAACTTTACACATGATTCTGAGTTGTATAAAACTTGTTTCATGGCTCTGCTCAGGAAGACAAAAAAGTGTTTTTCTCAGTGCATACAAAGCTTTGACAATAGCAATAGTATACATTTCAGTTTTCCACAAAAGAAATGAGTGCAAACCTGATGGAAACATTTTAAGTTAACTTTCCACATGATTCTGAGCTGTATAAAACTTGTTTCATGCCTCTGCTCAGCAAGACAAAAACGTGGTTTTCTCATTGCATAAAATGCTTTGACATTACCAACAGTATACATTTCAGTTTTCCATCAGAGTACTGATTGCAAACCTAATGGCAACATCTAAAGTTAACTTTCCACATGATTCTGAGCTATATAAAACTAGCTTCATGGCTCTGCTCAGCAAGACAAAAAAGTGGTTTTCTCAGTGCCTACAATGCTTTGACAATAGCCATAGTATACATTTCAGTTTTCCACCAAAGTACTGAGTGCAAACCTAATGGAAACATTTTAAATTAACTTTCTCCATGCTTCTGAGTTGTCTAAAACTTGTTTCATGCCTCTGCTCAGCAAGACAGCAAAGTGGTTTTCTCAGTGCATACAATGCTTTGACATTCCCAACAGTATACCTTTCAGTTTTCCATCAAAGTACTGATTGCAAACCTAATGCAAACATCTCAACTTAACTTTCCACATGATTCTGAGTTGTATAAAACTTGTTTCATGCCTCTGATCAGCAAGACAAAAAAGTGGTTTTCTCAGTGCATAAAATGCTTTGACATTACCAACAGTATACATTTCAGTTTTCCACCAAAGTACTGAATGCAAACCTAATGGAAACATTTTAAGTTAACTTTCCACATGATTCTGAGTTGTCTAAAACTTGTTTCATGCCTCTGCTCAGCAAGACAGCAAAGTGGTTTTCTCAGTGCATACAATGCTTTAACATTCCCAACAGTATACCTTTCAGTTTTCCATCAAAGTACTGATTGCAAACCTAATGCAAACATCTAAAGTTAACTTTCCACATGATTCTGAGTTGTATAAAACTAGTTTCATGCATCTGTTCAGCAAGACAAAAAAGTGGTTTTCTCAGTGTCTACAATGCTTTGACAAAAGCAATCATATACATTTCAGTTTTACAGAAAAGAACTGAGTGCAAACCTGATGGAAACATTTTAAATTAACTTTCCACATGATTCTGAGTTGTATAAAACTTTTTTCATGCCTCTGCTCAGCAAGACAAAAAAGTGGTTGTCTCATTGCATACAATGCTTTGTCAATAGCAATAGTATACATTTCAGTTTTCCAGCTAAGTACTGAGTGCAAACCTAATGGAAACTTCTAAAGTTAACTTTCCACATGATTCTGAGTTGTATAAAACTAGTTTCATGCCTGTGCTCAGCAAGAAACAAAGTGGTTTTCTCACTGCATACACTGCTTTGACATTACCAATACTATACATTTCAGTTTTCCATCAAAGTACTGATTGCAAACCTAATAGAAACATTTTAAGTTAACTTTCCACATGATTCTGAGTTGTCTAAAACTTGTTTCATGCCTCTGCTCAGCAGGACAGCAAAGTGGTTTTCTCAGTGCATAAAAAGCTTTGACAGTAGCAATACTATAAATTTGTGTTTTCCACCAAAGTACTGATTGCAAACCTAATGGAAACATCTCAACTTAACTTTCCACATGATTCTGAGCTGTATAAAACTAGTTTCATGGCTCTGCTCAGCAAGACAAAAAAGTGGTTTTCTCAGTGCCTACAATGCTTTGACAATAGCCACAGTATACATTTCAGTTTTCCACCAAAGTACTGAGTGCAAACCTAATGGAAACATTTTAAATTAACTTTCTCCATGATTCTGAGTTGTCTAAAACTTGTTTCATGCCTCTGCTCAGCAAGACAGCAAAGTGGTTTTCTCAGTGCATAGAATGCTTTGACATTCTCAGCAGTAGACATTTCAGTTTTCCATCAAAGTACTGATTGCAAACTAATGGAAGCATCTCAACTTAACTTTCCACATGATTCTGAGTTGTATAAAACTAGTTTCATGCATCTGTTCAGCAAGACAAAAACGTGGTTTTCTCAGTGTCTACAATGCTTTGACAAAAGCAATCGTATACATTTCAGTTTTCCAGCAAAGTACTGAGTGCAAACCTAATGGAAACATTTTAAATTAACTTTCTCCATGATTCTGAGTTGTCTAAAACTTGTTTCATGCCTCTGCTCAGCAAGACAGCAAAGTGGTTTTCTCAGTGCATACAATGCTTTCACATTCCCAACAGTATACCTTTCAGTTTTCCATCAAAGTACTGATTGCAAACCTAATGCAAACATCTAAAGTTAACTTTCCACATGATTCTGAGTTGTATAAAACTAGTTTCATGCATCTGTTCAGCAAGACAAAAAAGTGGTTTTCTCAGTGTCTACAATGCTTTGACAAAAGCAATCGTATACATTTCAGTTTTACACAAAAGAACTGAGTGCAAACCTGATGGAAACATTTTAAATTAACTTTCCACATGATTCTGAGTTGTTTCAAACTTGTTTCATGCCTCTGCTCAGCAAGAGAAAAAAGTGGTTGTCTCATTGCATACAATGCTTTGTCAATAGCAATAGTATACATTTCAGTTTTCCAGCAAAGTACTGAGTGCAAACCTAATGGAAACTTCTAAAGTTAACTTTCCACATGATTCTGAGTTGTTTAAAAGTTGTTTCATGGCTCTGCTCAGCAAGACAAAAAAGTGGTTTTCTCAGTGCATACAATGCTTTGACATTACCAACCGTATACATTTAGGTTTTCCATGAAAGTACTGAGTGCAAACCTAATGGAAACATCTAAATTTAACTTTACACATGATTCTGAGTTGTATAAAACTTGTTTCATGGCTCTGCTCAGCAAGACAAAAAAGTGTTTTTCTCAGTGCATACAAAGCTTTGACAAAAGCAATCGTATACATTTCAGTTTTCCACAAAAGAAATGAGTGCAAACCTGATGGAAACATTTTAAGTTAACTTTCCACATGATTCTGAGCTGTATAAAACTTGTTTCATGCCTCTGCTCAGCAAGACAAAAACGTGGTTTTCTCATTGCATAAAATGCTTTGACATTACCAACAGTATACATTTCAGTTTTCCATCAAAGTACTGATTGCAAACCTAATGGCAACATCTAAAGTTAACTTTCCACATGATTCTGAGCTATATAAAACTAGCTTCATGGCTCTGCTCAGCAAGACAAAAAAGTGGTTTTCTCAGTGCCTACAATGCTTTGACAATAGCCATAGTATACATTTCAGTTTTCCACAAAAGAAATGAGTGCAAACCTGATGGAAACATTTTAAGTTAACTTTCCACATGATTCTGAGCTGTATAAAACTTGTTTCATGCCTCTGCTCAGCAAGACAAAAACGTGGTTTTCTCATTGCATAAAATGCTTTGACATTACCAACAGTATACATTTCAGTTTTCCATCAAAGTACTGATTGCAAACCTAATGGCAACATCTAAAGTTAACTTTCCACATGATTCTGAGCTATATAAAACTAGCTTCATGGCTCTGCTCAGCAAGACAAAAAAGTGGTTTTCTCAGTGCCTACAATGCTTTGACAATAGCCATAGTATACATTTCAGTTTTCCACCAAAGTACTGAGTGCAAACCTAATGGAAACATTTTAAATTAACTTTCTCCATGATTCTGAGTTGTCTAAAACTTGTTTCATGCCTCTGCTCAGCAAGACAGCAAAGTGGTTTTCTCAGTGCATACAATGCTTTGACATTCCCAACAGTATACAATTCAGTTTTCCATCAAAGTACTGATTGCAAACCTAATGGAAACATCTCAACTTAACTTTCCACATGATTCTGAGTTGTATAAAACTAGTTTCATGGCTCTGCTCAGCAAGACAAAAAAGTGCTTTTCTCAGTGCATAAAATGCTTTGACAATAGCAATAGTATACATTTCAGTTTTCCACCAAAATACTGAGTGCAAACCTTATGGAAACATTTTACATTAATTTTCTCCATGATTCTGAGTTGTCTAAAACTTGTTTCATGCCTCTGCTCAGCAAGACAGCAAAGTGGTTTTCTCAGTGCATACAATGCTTTAACATTCCCAACAGTATACCTTTCATTTTTCCATCAAAGTACTGATTGCAAACCTAATGCAAAAATCTAAAGTTAACTTTCCACATGATTCTGACTTGTATAAAACTAGTTTCATGCATCTGTTCAGCAAGACAAAAAAGTGGTTTTCTCAGTGTCTACAATGCTTTGACAAAAGCAATCGTATACATTTCAGTTTTACACAAAAGAACTGAGTGCAAACCTGATGGAAACATTTTAAATTAACTTTCCACATGATTCTGAGTTGTTTAAAACTTGTTTCATGCCTCTGCTCAGCAAGACAAAAAAGTGGTTTTCTCACTGCATACACTGCTTTGACATTACCAATACTATACATTTCAGTTTTCCATCAAAGTACTGATTGCAAACCTAATGGAAACATTTTAAGTTAACTTTCCACATGATTCTGAGTGGTTTAAAACTGGTTTCATGCCTCTTTTCAGCAAGACAAAAAAGTGGTTTTCTCAGTGCATAAAAAGCTTTGACAGTAGCAATACTATAAATTTGTGTTTTCCACCAAAGTACTGATTGCAAACCTAATGGAAACATCTCAACTTAACTTTCCACATGATTCTGAGTTGTATAAAACTTGTTTCATGCCTCTGATCAGCAAGACAAAAAAGTGGTTTTCTCAGTGCATAAAATGCTTTGACATTACCAACAGTATACATTTCAGTTTTCCGTCAAAGTACTGATTGCAAACGTAATGGAAACACCTAAAGTTAACTTTCCACATGATTCTGAGCTGTATAATACTAGTTTCATGGCTCTGCTCAGCAAGACAAAAAAGTCGTTTTCTCAGTGCCTGCAATGCTTTGACATTACCAATACTATACATTTCAGTTTTCCAGCAAAGTACTGATTGCAAACCTAATGGAAACATTTTAAGTTAACTTTCCACATGATTCTGAGTGGTTTAAAACTGGTTTCATGCCGCTTTTCAGCAAGACAAAAAAGTGGTTTTCTCAGTGCATAAAAAGCTTTGACAGTAGCAATACTATAAATTTGTGTTTTCCACCAAAGTACTGATTGCAAACCTAATGGAAACATCTCAACTTAACTTTCCACATGATTCTGAGTTGTATAAAACTAGTTTCATGGCTCTGCTCAGCAAGACAAAAAAGTGCTTTTCTCAGTGCATAAAATGCTTTGACAATAGCAATAGTATACATTTCAGTTTTCCACCAAAATACTGAGTGCAAACCTAATGGAAACATTTTACATGAACTTTCTCCATGATTCTGAGTTGTCTAAAACTTGTTTCATGCCTCTGCTCAGCAAGACAGCAAAGTGGTTTTCTCAGTGCATAGAATGCTTTGACATTCTCAGCAGTATACATTTCAGTTTTCCATCAAAGTACTGATTGCAAACCTAATGGAAACATCTCAACTTAACTTTCCACATGATTCTGAGTTGTATAAAACTAGTTTCATGGCTCTGCTCAGCAAGACAAAAAAGTGCTTTTCTCAGTGCATAAAATGCTTTGACAATAGCAGTAGTATACATTTCAGTTTTGCACCAAAATACTGAGTGCAAACCTAATGGAAACATTTTAAATTAACTTTCTCCATGATTCTGAGTTGTCTAAAACTTGTTTCATGCCTCTGCGGAGCAAGACAGCAAAGTGGTTTTCTCAGTGCATACAATGCTTTAACATTCCCAACAGTATACCTTTCAGTTTTCCATCAAAGTACTGATTGCAAACCTAATGCAAACATTTAAAGTTAACTTTCCACATGATTCTGAGTTGTATAAAACTAGTTTCATGCATCTGTTCAGCAAGACAAAAAAGTGGTTTTCACAGTGTCTACAATGCTTTGACAAAAGCAATCGTATACATTTCAGTTTTCCAGCAAAGTACAGAGTGCAAACCTAATGGAAACATCTAAAGTTAACTTTCCACATGATTCTGAGTTGTATAAAACTAGTTTCATGCCTGTGCTCAGCAAGAAACAAAGTGGTTTTCTCACTGCATACACTGCTTTGACATTACCAATACTATACATTTCAGTTTTCCATCAAAGTACTGATTGCAAACCTAATGGAAATATTTTAAGTTAACTTTCCACATGATTCTGAGTGGTTTAAAACTGGTTTCATGCCTCTTTTCAGCAAGACAAAAAAGTGGTTTTCTCAGTGCATAAAAAGCTTTGACAGTAGCAATACTATAAATTTGTGTTTTCCACCAAAGTACTGATTGCAAACCTAATGGAAACATCTCAACTTAACTTTCCACATGATTCTGAGTTGTATAAAACTAGTTTCATGGCTCTGCTCATCAAGACAAAAAAGTGCTTTTCTCAGTGCATAAAATGCTTTGACAATAGCAATAGTATACATTTCAGTTTTCCACCAAAATACTGAGTGCAAACCTAATGGAAACATTTTACATGAACTTTCTCCATGATTCTGAGTTGTCTAAAACTTGTTTCATGCCTCTGCTCAGCAAGACAGCAAAGTGGTTTTCTCAGTGCATACAATGCTTTAACATTCCCAACAGTATACCTTTCAGTTTTCCATCAAAGTACTGATTGCAAACCTAATGCAAACATCTAAAGTTAACTTTCCACATGATTCTGAGTTGTATAAAACTAGTTTCATGCATCTGTTCAGCAAGACAAAAAAGTGGTTTTCTCAGTGTCTACAATGCTTTGACAATAGCAATCATATACATTTCAGTTTTACAGAAAAGAACTGAGTGCAAACATGATGGAAACATTTTAAATTAACTTTCCACATGATTCTGAGCTGTATAAAACTTTTTTCATGCCTCTGCTCAGCAAGAGAAAAAAGTGGTTGTCTCATTGCATACAATGCTTTGTCAATAGCAATAGTATACATTTCAGTTTTCCAGCTAAGTACTGAGTGCAAACCTAATGGAAACTTCTAAAGTTAACTTTCCACATGATTCTGAGTTGTATAAAACTAGTTTCATGCCTGTGCTCAGCAAGAAACAAAGTGGTTTTCTCACTGCATACACTGCTTTGACATTACCAATACTATACATTTCAGTTTTCCATCAAAGTACTGATTGCAAACCTAATGGAAACATTTTAAGTTAACTTTCCACATGATTCTGAGTGGTTTAAAACTAGTTTCATGGCTCTGCTCAGCAAGACAAAAAAGTGGTTTTCTCAGTGCCTACAATGCTTTGACAATAGCCACAGTATACATTTCAGATTTCCACCAAAGTACTGAGTGCAAACCTAATGGAAACATTTTAAATTAACTTTCTCCATGATTCTGAGTTGTCTAAAACTTGTTTCATGCCTCTGCTCAGCAAGACAGCAAAGTGGTTTTCTCAGTGCATAGAATGCTTTGACATTCTCAGCAGTATACATTTCAGTTTTCCATCAAAGTACTGATTGCAAACTAATGGAAGCATCTCAACTTAACTTTCCACATGATTCTGAGTTGTATAAAACTAGTTTCATGCATCTGTTCAGCAAGACAAAAACGTGGTTTTCTCAGTGTCTACAATGCTTTGACAAAAGCAATCGTATACATTTCAGTTTTCCAGCAAAGTACTGAGTGCAAACCTAATGGAAACATTTTAAATTAACTTTCTCCATGATTCTGAGTTGTCTAAAACT
Organism: Mobula birostris; assembly: GCF_030028105.1. Lineage (NCBI taxonomy): Eukaryota > Metazoa > Chordata > Chondrichthyes > Myliobatiformes > Myliobatidae > Mobula > Mobula birostris. The sequence goes on along the minus strand of NW_027278536.1, from coordinate 109,181 downwards.
TGTTTCATGCCTCTGCTCAGCAAGACAGCAAAGTGGTTTTCTCAGTGCATACAATGCTTTCACATTCCCAACAGTATACCTTTCAGTTTTCCATCAAAGTACTGATTGCAAACCTAATGCAAACATCTAAAGTTAACTTTCCACATGATTCTGAGTTGTATAAAACTAGTTTCATGCATCTGTTCAGCAAGACAAAAAAGTGGTGTTCTCAGTGTCTACAATGCTTTGACAAAAGCAATCGTATACATTTCAGTTTTACACAAAAGAACTGAGTGCAAACCTGATGGAAACATTTTAAATTAACTTTCCACATGATTCTGAGTTGTTTCAAACTTGTTTCATGCCTCTGCTCAGCAAGACAAAAAAGTGGTTGTCTCATTGCATACAATGCTTTGTCAATAGCAATAGTATACATTTCAGTTTTCCAGCAAAGTACTGAGTGCAAACCTAATGGAAACTTCTAAAGTTAACTTTCCACATGATTCTGAGTTGTTTAAAAGTTGTTTCATGGCTCTGCTCAGCAAGACAAAAAAGTGGTTTTCTCAGTGCATACAATGCTTTGACATTACCAACCGTATACATTTAGGTTTTCCATCAAAGTACTGAGTGCAAACCTAATGGAAACATCTAAATTTAACTTTACACATGATTCTGAGTTGTATAAAACTTGTTTCATGGCTCTGCTCAGCAAGACAAAAAAGTGTTTTTCTCAGTGCATGCAATGTTTTGACAAAAGCAATCGTATACATTTCAGTTTTCCACAAAAGAAATGAGTGCAAACCTGATGGAAACATTTTAAGTTAACTTTCCACATGATTCTGAGCTGTATAAAACTTGTTTCATGCCTCTGCTCAGCAAGACAAAAACGTGGTTTTCTCATTGCATAAAATGCTTTGACATTACCAACAGTATACATTTCAGTTTTCCATCAAAGTACTGATTGCAAACCTAATGGCAACATCTAAAGTTAACTTTCCACATGATTCTGAGCTATATAAAACTAGCTTCATGGCTCTGCTCAGCAAGACAAAAAAGTGGTTTTCTCAGTGCCTACAATGCTTTGACAATAGCCATAGTATACATTTCAGTTTTCCACCAAAGTACTGAGTGCAAACCTAATGGAAACATTTTAAATTAACTTTCTCCATGATTCTGAGTTGTCTAAAACTTGTTTCATGCCTCTGCTCAGCAAGACAGCAAAGTGGTTTTCTCAGTGCATACAATGCTTTGACATTCCCAACAGTATACAATTCAGTTTTCCATCAAAGTACTGATTGCAAACCTAATGGAAACATCTCAACTTAACTTTCCACATGATTCTGAGTTGTATAAAACTAGTTTCATGGCTCTGCTCAGCAAGACAAAAAAGTGCTTTTCTCAGTGCATAAAATGCTTTGACAATAGCAATAGTATACATTTCAGTTTTCCACCAAAATACTGAGTGCAAACCTTATGGAAACATTTTACATTAATTTTCTCCATGATTCTGAGTTGTCTAAAACTTGTTTCATGCCTCTGCTCAGCAAGACAGCAAAGTGGTTTTCTCAGTGCATACAATGCTTTAACATTCCCAACAGTATACCTTTCATTTTTCCATCAAAGTACTGATTGCAAACCTAATGCAAACATCTAAAGTTAACTTTCCACATGATTCTGACTTGTATAAAACTAGTTTCATGCATCTGTTCAGCAAGACAAAGAAGTGGTTTTCTCAGTGTCTGCAATGCTTTGTCAATAGCAATAGTATACATTTCAGTTTTCCAGCAAAGTACTGAGTGCAAACCTAATGGAAACTTCTAAAGTTAACTTTCCACATGATTCTGAGTTGTTTAAAAGTTGTTTCATGCCTCTGCTCAGCAAGACAAAAAAGTGGTTTTCTCACTGCATACACTGCTTTGACATTACCAATACTATACATTTCAGTTTTCCATCAAAGTACTGATTGCAAACCTAATGGAAACATTTTAAGTTAACTTTCCACATGATTCTGAGTGGTTTAAAACTGGTTTCATGCCTCTTTTCAGCAAGACAAAAAAGTGGTTTTCTCAGTGCATAAAAAGCTTTGACAGTAGCAATACTATAAATTTGTGTTTTCCACCAAAGTACTGATTGCAAACCTAATGGAAACATCTCAACTTAACTTTCCACATGATTCTGAGTTGTATAAAACTTGTTTCATGCCTCTGATCAGCAAGACAAAAAAGTGGTTTTCTCAGTGCATAAAATGCTTTGACATTACCAACAGTATACATTTCAGTTTTCCGTCAAAGTACTGATTGCAAACGTAATGGAAACACCTAAAGTTAACTTTCCACATGATTCTGAGCTGTATAATACTAGTTTCATGGCTCTGCTCAGCAAGACAAAAAAGTCGTTTTCTCAGTGCCTGCAATGCTTTGACATTACCAATACTATAGATTTCAGTTTTCCAGCAAAGTACTGATTGCAAACCTAATGGAAACATTTTAAGTTAACTTTCCACATGATTCTGAGTGGTTTAAAACTGGTTTCATGCCGCTTTTCAGCAAGACAAAAAAGTGGTTTTCTCAGTGCATAAAAAGCTTTGACAGTAGCAATACTATAAATTTGTGTTTTCCACCAAAGTACTGATTGCAAACCTAATGGAAACATCTCAACTTAACTTTCCACATGATTCTGAGTTGTATAAAACTAGTTTCATGGCTCTGCTCAGCAAGACAAAAAAGTGCTTTTCTCAGTGCATAAAATGCTTTGACAATAGCAATAGTATACATTTCAGTTTTCCACCAAAATACTGAGTGCAAACCTAATGGAAACATTTTACATGAACTTTCTCCATGATTCTGAGTTGTCTAAAACTTGTTTCATGCCTCTGCTCAGCAAGACAGCAAAGTGGTTTTCTCAGTGCATACAATGCTTTGACATTCTCAGCAGTATACCTTTCAGTTTTCCATCAAAGTACTGATTGCAAACCTAATGGAAACATCTCAACTTAACTTTCCACATGATTCTGAGTTGTATAAAACTAGTTTCATGGCTCTGCTCAGCAAGACAAAAAAGTGCTTTTCTCAGTGCATAAAATGCTTTGACAATAGCAGTAGTATACATTTCAGTTTTGCACCAAAATACTGAGTGCAAACCTAATGGAAACATTTTAAATTAACTTTCTCCATGATTCTGAGTTGTCTAAAACTTGTTTCATGCCTCTGCGGAGCAAGACAGCAAAGTGGTTTTCTCAGTGCATACAATGCTTTAACATTCCCAACAGTATACCTTTCAGTTTTCCTTCAAAGTACTGATTGCAAACCTAATGCAAACATCTAAAGTTAACTTTCCACATGATTCTGAGTTGTGTAAAACTAGTTTCATGCATCTGTTCAGCAAGACAAAAAAGTGGTTTTCTCAGTGTCTACAATGCTTTGACAAAAGCAATCGTATACATTTCAGTTTTACACAAAAGAACTGAGTGCAAACCTGATGGAAACATTTTAAATTAACTTTCCACATGATTCTGAGTTGTTTAAAACTTGTTTCATGCCTCTGCTCAGCAAGACAAAAAAGTGGTTGTCTCATTGCATACAATGCTTTGTCAATAGCAATGGTATACATTTCAGTTTTCCAGCAAAGTACTGAGTGCAAACCTAATGGAAACTTCTAAAGTTAACTTTCCACATGATTCTGAGTTGTATAAAACTTGTTTCATGCCTCTGCTCAGCAAGACAAAAAAATGGTTTTCGCATTGCATAAAATGCTTTGACATTACCAATAGTATACATTTCAGTTTTCCGTCAAAGTACTGATTGCAAACGTAATGGAAACACCTAAAGTTAACTTTCCACACGATTCTGAGCTGTATAATACTAGTTTCATGGCTCTGCTCAGCAAGACAAAAAAGTCGTTTTCTCAGTGCCTGCAATGCTTTGACAAAAGCAATCGTATACATTTCAGTTTTCCAGCAAAGTACTGAGTGCAAACCTAATGGAAACATCTAAAGTTAACTTTCCACATGATTCTGAGTTGTATAAAACTAGTTTCATGCCTGTGCTCAGCAAGAAACAAAGTGGTTTTCTCACTGCATACACTGCTTTGACATTACCAATACTATACATTTCAGTTTTCCATCAAAGTACTGATTGCAAACCTAATCGAAACATTTTAAGTTAACTTTCCACATGATTCTGAGTGGTTTAAAACTGGTTTCATGCCTCTTTTCAGCAAGACAAAAAAGTGGTTTTCTCAGTGCATAAAAAGCTTTGACAGTAGCAATACTATAAATTTGTGTTTTCCACCAAAGTACTGATTGCAAACCTAATGGAAACATCTCAACTTAACTTTCCACATGATTCTGAGTTGTATAAAACTTGTTTCATGCCTCTGCTCAGCAAGACAAAAAAGTGGTTTTCTCAGTGCATACAATGCTTTGACATTACGAACCGTATACATTTAGGTTTTCCATCAAAGTACTGAGTGCAAACCTAATGGAAACATCTAAATTTAACTTTACACATGATTCTGAGTTGTATAAAACTTGTTTCATGGCTCTGCTCAGCAAGACAAAAAAGTGTTTTTCTCAGTGCATACAATGCTTTGACAATAGCAATAGTATACATTTCAGTTTTCCACCAAAGTACTCAGTGCAAACCTAACGGAAACATCTTAACGTAACTTTCCAATGATTCTGAGTTGTATAAAAGTTGCTTAATGGCTCTGCTCAGCAAGACAACAAAGTGGTTTTCTCAGTGCTTACAATGCTTTGACATTACCAATAGTATACATTTCAGTTTTCCACCAAAGTACTGAGTGCAAACCTAATGGAAACATTTTAAGTTAACTTTCCACATGATTCTGAGTTGTATAAAACTTGTTTCATGCCTCTGCTCAGCAAGACAAAAAAGTGGTTTTCGCATTGCATAAAATGCTTTGACATTACCAATAGTATACATTTCAGTTTTCCGTCAAAGTACTGATTGCAAACGTAATGGAAACACCTAAAGTTAACTTTCCACACGATTCTGAGCTGTATAATACTAGTTTCATGGCTCTGCTCAGCAAGACAAAAAAGTCGTTTTCTCAGTGCCTGCAATGCTTTGACAAAAGCAATCGTATACATTTCAGTTTTCCAGCAAAGTACTGAGTGCAAACCTAATGGAAACATCTAAAGTTAACTTTCCACATGATTCTGAGTTGTATAAAACTAGTTTCATGCCTGTGCTCAGCAAGAAACAAAGTGGTTTTCTCACTGCATACACTGCTTTGACATTACCAATACTATACATTTCAGTTTTCCATCAAAGTACTGATTGCAAACCTAATCGAAACATTTTAAGTTAACTTTCCACATGATTCTGAGTGGTTTAAAACTGGTTTCATGCCTCTTTTCAGCAAGACAAAAAAGTGGTTTTCTCAGTGCATAAAAAGCTTTGACAGTAGCAATACTATAAATTTGTGTTTTCCACCAAAGTACTGATTGCAAACCTAATGGAAACATCTCAACTTAACTTTCCACATGATTCTGAGTTGTATAAAACTTGTTTCATGCCTCTGCTCAGCAAGACAAAAAAGTGGTTTTCTCAGTGCATACAATGCTTTGACATTACCAACCGTATACATTTAGGTTTTCCATCAAAGTACTGAGTGCAAACCTAATGGAAACATCTAAATTTAACTTTACACATGATTCTGAGTTGTATAAAACTTGTTTCATGGCTCTGCTCAGCAAGACAAAAAAGTGTTTTTCTCAGTGCATACAATGCTTTGACAATAGCAATAGTATACATTTCAGTTTTCCACCAAAGTACTCAGTGCAAACCTAACGGAAACATCTTAACGTAACTTTCCAATGATTCTGAGTTGTATAAAAGTTGCTTAATGGCTCTGCTCAGCAAGACAACAAAGTGGTTTTCTCAGTGCTTACAATGCTTTGACATTACCAATAGTATACATTTCAGTTTTCCACCAAAGTACTGAGTGCAAACCTAATGGAAACATTTTAAGTTAACTTTCCACATGATTCTGAGTTCTATAAAACTCGTTTCATGCCTCTGCTCAGCAAGACAAAAAAGTTGTTTTCTCATTGCACAAAATGCTTTGACATTACCAATAGTATACATTTCAGTTTTCCGTCAAAGTACTGATTGCAAACGTAATGGAAACACCTAAAGTTAACTTTCCACATGATTCTGAGCTGTATAATACTAGTTTCATGGCTCTGCTCAGCAAGACAAAAAAGTCGTTTTCTCAGTGCCTGCAATGCTTTGACAAAAGCAATCGTATACATTTCAGTTTTCCAGCAAAGTACTGAGTGCAAACCTAATGGAAACATCTAAAGTTAACTTTCCACATGATTCTGAGTTGTATAAAACTAATTTCATGCCTGTGCTCAGCAAGAAACAAAGTGGTTTTCTCACTGCATACACTGCTTTGACATTACCAATACTATACATTTCAGTTTTCCATCAAAGTACTGATGGCAAACCTAATGGAAACATTTTAAGTTAACTTTCCACATGATTCTGAGTGGTTTAAAACTGGTTTCATGCCTCTTTTCAGCAAGACAAAAAAGTGGTTTTCTCAGTGCATAAAAAGCTTTGACAGTAGCAATACTATAAATTTGTGTTTTCCACCAAAGTACTGATTGCAAACCTAATGGAAACATCTCAACTTAACTTTCCACATGATTCTGAGTTGTATAAAACTTGTTTCATGCCTCTGATCAGCAAGACAAAAAAGTGGTTTTCTCAGTGCATAAAATGCTTTGACATTGCCAACAGTATACATTTCAGTTTTCCACCAAAGTACTGAGTGCAAACCTAATGGAAACATTTTAAGTTAACTTTCCACATGATTCTGAGTTCTATAAAACTCGTTTCATGCCTCTGCTCAGCAAGACAAAAAAGTGGTTTTCTCATTGCACAAAATGCTTTGACATTACCAGTAGTATACATTTCAGTTTTCCGTCAAAGTACTGATTGCAAACGTAATGGAAACACCTAAAGTTAACTTTCCACATGATTCTGAGCTGTATAATACTAGTTTTATGGCTCTGCTCAGCAAGACAAAAAAGTCGTTTTCTCAGTGCCTGCAAAGCTTTGACAAAAGCAATCGTATACATTTCAGTTTTCCAGCAAAGTACTGAGTGCAAACCTAATGGAAACATCTAAAGTTAACTTTCCACATGATTCTGAGTTGTATAAAACTAGTTTCATGCCTGTGCTCAGCAAGAAACAAAGTGGTTTTCTCACTGCATACACTGCTTTGACATTACCAATACTATACATTTCAGTTTTCCATCAAAGTACTGATTGCAAACCTAATGGAAACATTTTAAGTTAACTTTCCACATGATTCTGAGTGGTTTAAAACTGCTTTCATGCCTCTTTTCAGCAAGACAAAAAAGCGGTTTTCTCAGTGCATAAAAAGCTTTGACAGTAGCAATACTATAAATTTGTGTTTTCCACCAAAGTACTGATTGCAAACCTAATGGAAACATCTCAACTTAACTTTCCACATGATTCTGAGTTGTATAAAACTTGTTTCATGCCTCTGCTCAGCAAGACAAAAAAGTGGTTTTCTCAGTGCATACAATGCTTTGACATTACCAACCGTATACATTTAGGTTTTCCATCAAAGTACTGAGTGCAAACCTAATGGAAACATCTAAATTTAACTTTACACATGATTCTGAGTTGTATAAAACTTGTTTCATGGCTCTGCTCAGCAAGACAAAAAAGTGTTTTTCTCAGTGCATACAATGCTTTGACAATAGCAATAGTATACATTTCAGTTTTCCACCAAAGTACTCAGTGCAAACCTAACGGAAACATCTTAACGTAACTTTCCAATGATTCTGAGTTGTATAAAAGTTGCTTAATGGCTCTGCTCAGCAAGACAACAAAGTGGTTTTCTCAGTGCTTACAATGCTTTGACATTACCAATAGTATACATTTCAGTTTTCCACCAAAGTACTGAGTGCAAACCTAATGGAAACATTTTAAGTTAACTTTCCACATGATTCTGAGTTGTATAAAACTTGTTTCATGCCTCTGCTCAGCAAGACAAAAAAGTGGTTTTCGCATTGCATAAAATGCTTTGACATTACCAATAGTATACATTTCAGTTTTCCGTCAAAGTACTGATTGCAAACGTAATGGAAACACCTAAAGTTAACTTTCCACACGATTCTGAGCTGTATAATACTAGTTTCATGGCTCTGCTCAGCAAGACAAAAAAGTCGTTTTCTCAGTGCCTGCAATGCTTTGACAAAAGCAATCGTATACATTTCAGTTTTCCAGCAAAGTACTGAGTGCAAACCTAATGGAAACATCTAAAGTTAACTTTCCACATGATTCTGAGTTGTATAAAACTAGTTTCATGCCTGTGCTCAGCAAGAAACAAAGTGGTTTTCTCACTGCATACACTGCTTTGACATTACCAATACTATACATTTCAGTTTTCCATCAAAGTACTGATTGCAAACCTAATCGAAACATTTTAAGTTAACTTTCCACATGATTCTGAGTGGTTTAAAACTGGTTTCATGCCTCTTTTCAGCAAGACAAAAAAGTGGTTTTCTCAGTGCATAAAAAGCTTTGACAGTAGCAATACTATAAATTTGTGTTTTCCACCAAAGTACTGATTGCAAACCTAATGGAAACATCTCAACTTAACTTTCCACATGATTCTGAGTTGTATAAAACTTGTTTCATGCCTCTGCTCAGCAAGACAAAAAAGTGGTTTTCTCAGTGCATACAATGCTTTGACATTACCAACCGTATACATTTAGGTTTTCCATCAAAGTACTGAGTGCAAACCTAATGGAAACATCTAAATTTAACTTTACACATGATTCTGAGTTGTATAAAACTTGTTTCATGGCTCTGCTCAGCAAGACAAAAAAGTGTTTTTCTCAGTGCATACAATGCTTTGACAATAGCAATAGTATACATTTCAGTTTTCCACCAAAGTACTCAGTGCAAACCTAACGGAAACATCTTAACGTAACTTTCCAATGATTCTGAGTTGTATAAAAGTTGCTTAATGGCTCTGCTCAGCAAGACAACAAAGTGGTTTTCTCAGTGCTTACAATGCTTTGACATTACCAATAGTATACATTTCAGTTTTCCACCAAAGTACTGAGTGCAAACCTAATGGAAACATTTTAAGTTAACTTTCCACATGATTCTGAGTTCTATAAAACTCGTTTCATGCCTCTGCTCAGCAAGACAAAAAAGTTGTTTTCTCATTGCACAAAATGCTTTGACATTACCAATAGTATACATTTCAGTTTTCCGTCAAAGTACTGATTGCAAACGTAATGGAAACACCTAAAGTTAACTTTCCACATGATTCTGAGCTGTATAATACTAGTTTCATGGCTCTGCTCAGCAAGACAAAAAAGTCGTTTTCTCAGTGCCTGCAATGCTTTGACAAAAGCAATCGTATACATTTCAGTGTTCCAGCAAAGTACTGAGTGCAAACCTAATGGAAACATCTAAAGTTAACTTTCCACATGATTCTGAGTTGTATAAAACTAATTTCATGCCTGTGCTCAGCAAGAAACAAAGTGGTTTTCTCACTGCATACACTGCTTTGACATTACCAATACTATACATTTCAGTTTTCCATCAAAGTACTGATTGCAAACCTAATGGAAACATTTTAAGTTAACTTTCCACATGATTCTGAGTGGTTTAAAACTGGTTTCATGCCTCTTTTCAGCAAGACAAAAAAGTGGTTTTCTCAGTGCATAAAAAGCTTTGACAGTAGCAATACTATAAATTTGTGTTTTCCACCAAAGTACTGATTGCAAACCTAATGGAAACATCTCAACTTAACTTTCCACATGATTCTGAGTTGTATAAAACTTGTTTCATGCCTCTGATCAGCAAGACAAAAAAGTGGTTTTCTCAGTGCATAAAATGCTTTGACATTGCCAACAGTATACATTTCAGTTTTCCACCAAAGTACTGAGTGCAAACCTAATGGAAACATTTTAAGTTAACTTTCCACATGATTCTGAGTTCTATAAAACTCGTTTCATGCCTCTGCTCAGCAAGACAAAAAAGTGGTTTTCTCTTTGCACAAAATGCTTTGACATTACCAGTAGTATACATTTCAGTTTTCCGTCAAAGTACTGATTGCAAACGTAATGGAAACACCTAAAGTTAACTTTCCACATGATTCTGAGCTGTATAATACTAGTTTTATGGCTCTGCTCAGCAAGACAAAAAAGTCGTTTTCTCAGTGCCTGCAAAGCTTTGACAAAAGCAATCGTATACATTTCAGTTTTCCAGCAAAGTACTGAGTGCAAACCTAATGGAAACATCTAAAGTTAACTTTCCACATGATTCTGAGTTGTATAAAACTAGTTTCATGCCTGTGCTCAGCAAGAAACAAAGTGGTTTTCTCACTGCATACACTGCTTTGACATTACCAATACTATACATTTCAGTTTTCCATCAAAGTACTGATTGCAAACCTAATGGAAACATTTTAAGTTAACTTTCCACATGATTCTGAGTGGTTTAAAACTGCTTTCATGCCTCTTTTCAGCAAGACAAAAAAGCGGTTTTCTCAGTGCATAAAAAGCTTTGACAGTAGCAATACTATAAATTTGTGTTTTCCACCAAAGTACTGATTGCAAACCTAATGGAAACATCTCAACTTAACTTTCCACATGATTCTGAGTTGTATAAAACTTGTTTCATGCCTCTGCTCAGCAAGACAAAAAAGTGGTTTTCTCAGTGCATACAATGCTTTGACATTACCAACCGTATACATTTAGGTTTTCCATCAAAGTACTGAGTGCAAACCTAATGGAAACATCTAAATTTAACTTTACACATGATTCTGAGTTGTATAAAACTTGTTTCATGGCTCTGCTCAGCAAGACAAAAAAGTGTTTTTCTCAGTGCATACAATGCTTTGACAATAGCAATAGTATACATTTCAGTTTTCCACCAAAGTACTCAGTGCAAACCTAACGGAAACATCTTAACGTAACTTTCCAATGATTCTGAGTTGTATAAAAGTTGCTTAATGGCTCTGCTCAGCAAGACAACAAAGTGGTTTTCTCAGTGCTTACAATGCTTTGACATTACCAATAGTATACATTTCAGTTTTCCACCAAAGTACTGAGTGCAAACCTAATGGAAACATTTTAAGTTAACTTTCCACATGATTCTGAGTTGTATAAAACTTGTTTCATGCCTCTGCTCAGCAAGACAAAAAAGTGGTTTTCGCATTGCATAAAATGCTTTGACATTACCAATAGTATACATTTCAGTTTTCCGTCAAAGTACTGATTGCAAACGTAATGGAAACACCTAAAGTTAACTTTCCACACGATTCTGAGCTGTATAATACTAGTTTCATGGCTCTGCTCAGCAAGACAAAAAAGTCGTTTTCTCAGTGCCTGCAATGCTTTGACAAAAGCAATCGTATACATTTCAGTTTTCCAGCAAAGTACTGAGTGCAAACCTAATGGAAACATCTAAAGTTAACTTTCCACATGATTCTGAGTTGTATAAAACTAGTTTCATGCCTGTGCTCAGCAAGAAACAAAGTGGTTTTCTCACTGCATACACTGCTTTGACATTACCAATACTATACATTTCAGTTTTCCATCAAAGTACTGATTGCAAACCTAATCGAAACATTTTAAGTTAACTTTCCACATGATTCTGAGTGGTTTAAAACTGGTTTCATGCCTCTTTTCAGCAAGACAAAAAAGTGGTTTTCTCAGTGCATAAAAAGCTTTGACAGTAGCAATACTATAAATTTGTGTTTTCCACCAAAGTACTGATTGCAAACCTAATGGAAACATCTCAACTTAACTTTCCACATGATTCTGAGTTGTATAAAACTTGTTTCATGCCTCTGCTCAGCAAGACAAAAAAGTGGTTTTCTCAGTGCATACAATGCTTTGACATTACCAACCGTATACATTTAGGTTTTCCATCAAAGTACTGAGTGCAAACCTAATGGAAACATCTAAATTTAACTTTACACATGATTCTGAGTTGTATAAAACTTGTTTCATGGCTCTGCTCAGCAAGACAAAAAAGTGTTTTTCTCAGTGCATACAATGCTTTGACAATAGCAATAGTATACATTTCAGTTTTCCACCAAAGTACTCAGTGCAAACCTAACGGAAACATCTTAACGTAACTTTCCAATGATTCTGAGTTGTATAAAAGTTGCTTAATGGCTCTGCTCAGCAAGACAACAAAGTGGTTTTCTCAGTGCTTACAATGCTTTGACATTACCAATAGTATACATTTCAGTTTTCCACCAAAGTACTGAGTGCAAACCTAATGGAAACATTTTAAGTTAACTTTCCACATGATTCTGAGTTCTATAAAACTCGTTTCATGCCTCTGCTCAGCAAGACAAAAAAGTTGTTTTCTCATTGCACAAAATGCTTTGACATTACCAATAGTATACATTTCAGTTTTCCGTCAAAGTACTGATTGCAAACGTAATGGAAACACCTAAAGTTAACTTTCCACATGATTCTGAGCTGTATAATACTAGTTTCATGGCTCTGCTCAGCAAGACAAAAAAGTCGTTTTCTCAGTGCCTGCAATGCTTTGACAAAAGCAATCGTATACATTTCAGTTTTCCAGCAAAGTACTGAGTGCAAACCTAATGGAAACATCTAAAGTTAACTTTCCACATGATTCTGAGTTGTATAAAACTAATTTCATGCCTGTGCTCAGCAAGAAACAAAGTGGTTTTCTCACTGCATACACTGCTTTGACATTACCAATACTATACATTTCAGTTTTCCATCAAAGTACTGATTGCAAACCTAATGGAAACATTTTAAGTTAACTTTCCACATGATTCTGAGTGGTTTAAAACTGGTTTCATGCCTCTTTTCAGCAAGACAAAAAAGTGGTTTTCTCAGTGCATAAAAAGCTTTGACAGTAGCAATACTATAAATTTGTGTTTTCCACCAAAGTACTGATTGCAAACCTAATGGAAACATCTCAACTTAACTTTCCACATGATTCTGAGTTGTATAAAACTTGTTTCATGCCTCTGATCAGCAAGACAAAAAAGTGGTTTTCTCAGTGCATAAAATGCTTTGACATTGCCAACAGTATACATTTCAGTTTTCCACCAAAGTACTGAGTGCAAACCTAATGGAAACATTTTAAGTTAACTTTCCACATGATTCTGAGTTCTATAAAACTCGTTTCATGCCTCTGCTCAGCAAGACAAAAAAGTGGTTTTCTCATTGCACAAAATGCTTTGACATTACCAGTAGTATACATTTCAGTTTTCCGTCAAAGTACTGATTGCAAACGTAATGGAAACACCTAAAGTTAACTTTCCACATGATTCTGAGCTGTATAATACTAGTTTTATGGCTCTGCTCAGCAAGACAAAAAAGTCGTTTTCTCAGTGCCTGCAAAGCTTTGACAAAAGCAATCGTATACATTTCAGTTTTCCAGCAAAGTACTGAGTGCAAACCTAATGGAAACATCTAAAGTTAACTTTCCACATGATTCTGAGTTGTATAAAACTAGTTTCATGCCTGTGCTCAGCAAGAAACAAAGTGGTTTTCTCACTGCATACACTGCTTTGACATTACCAATACTATACATTTCAGTTTTCCATCAAAGTACTGATTGCAAACCTAATGGAAACATTTTAAGTTAACTTTCCACATGATTCTGAGTGGTTTAAAACTGGTTTCATGCCTCTTTTCAGCAAGACAAAAAAGCGGTTTTCTCAGTGCATAAAAAGCTTTGACAGTAGCAATACTATAAATTTGTGTTTTCCACCAAAGTACTGAGTGCAAACCTAATGGAAACATTTTAAGTTAACTTTCCACATGATTCTGAGTTCTATAAAACTCCTTTCATGCCTCTGCTCAGCAAGACAAAAAAGTGGTTTTCTCAGTGTCTACAATGCTTTGACAAAAGTAATCGTATACATTTCAGTTTTCCACAAAAGAAATGAGTGCAAACCTGATGGAAACATTTTAAGTTAACTTTCCACATGATTCTGAGCTGTATAAAACTTGTTTCATGTCTCTGCTCAGCAAGACAAAAACGTGGTTTTCTCATTGCATAAAATGCTTTGACTTTACCAACAGTATACATTTCAGTTTTCCATCAAAGTACTGATTGCAAACCTAATGGAAACATCTAAAGTTAACTTTCCACATGATTCTGAGCTGTATAAAACTAGTTTCATGGCTCTGCTCAGCAAGACAAAAAAGTGGTTTTCTCAGTGCCTACAATGCTTTGACAATAGCCATAGTATACATTTCAGTTTTCCACCAAATTACTGAGTGCAAACCTAATGGAAACATTTTCAATTAACTTTCTCCATGATTCTGAGTTGTCTAAAACTTGTTTCATGCCTCTGCTCAGCAAGACAGCAAAGTGGTTTTCTCAGTGCATAGAATGCTTTGACATTCTCAGCAGTATACATTTCAGTTTTCCATCAAAGTACTGATTGCAAACCTAATGGAAACATCTCAACTTAACTTTCCACATGATTCTGAGTTGTATAAAACTAGTTTCATGGCTCTGCTCAGCAAGACAAAAAAGTGCTTTTCTCAGTGCATGAAATGCTTTGACAATAGCAGTAGTATACATTTCAGTTTTCCACCAAAATACTGAGTGCAAACCTAATGGAAACATTTTACATTAACTTTCTGCATGATTCTGAGTTGTCTAAAACTTGTTTCATGCCTCTGCGCAGCAAGACAGCAAAGTGGTTTTCTCAGTGCATACAATGCTTTAACATTCCCAACAGTATACCTTTCAGTTTTCCATCAAAGTACTGATTGCAAACCTAATGCAAACATTTAAAGTTAACTTTCCACATGATTCTGAGTTGTATAAAACTAGTTTCATGCATCTGTTCAGCAAGACAAAAAAGTGGTTTTCACAGTGTCTACAATGCTTTGACAAAAGCAATCGTATACATTTCAGTTTTCCAGCAAAGTACAGAGTGCAAACCTAATGGAAACATCTCAAGTTAACTTTCCACATGATTCTGAGTTGTATAAAACTAGTTTCATGCCTGTGCTCAGCAAGAAACAAAGTGGTTTTCTCACTGCATACACTGCTTTGACATTACCAATACTATACATTTCAGTTTTCCATCAAAGTACTGATTGCAAACCTAATGGAAACATTTTAAGTTAACTTTCCACATGATTCTGAGTGGTTTAAAACTGGTTTCATGCCTCTTTTCAGCAAGACAAAAAAGTGGTTTTCTCAGTGCATAAAAAGCTTTGACAGTAGCAATACTATAAATTTGTGTTTTCCACCAAAGTACTGATTGCAAACCTAATGGAAACATCTCAACTTAACTTTCCACATGATTCTGAGTTGTATAAAACTTGTTTCATGCCTCTGATCAGCAAGACAAAAAAGTGGTTTTCTCAGTGCATAAAATGCTTTGACATTACCAACAGTATACATTTCAGTTTTCCACCAAAGTACTGAGTGCAAACCTAATGGAAACATTTTAAGTAAACTTTCCACATGATTCTGAGTTGTATAAAAGTAGTTTCATGCATCTGTTCAGCAAGACAAAAAAGTGGTTTTCTCAGTGTCTACAATGCTTTGACAAAAGCAATCGTATACATTTCAGTTTTACACAAAAGAACTGATTGCAAACCTAATGGAAACATCTTAACGTAACTTTCCAATGATTCTGAGTTGTATAAAAGTTGTTTAATGGCTCTGCTCAGCAAGACAACAAAGTGGTTTTCTCAGTGCTTAGAATGCTTTGACATTACCAATAGTATACATTTCAGTTTTCCACCAAACTACTGAGTGCAAACCTAATGGAAACATTTTAAGTTAACTTTCCACATGATTCTGAGTTGTATAAAACTTGTTTCATGCCTCTGCTCAGCAAGACAAAAAAGTGGTTTTCGCATTGCATAAAATGCTTTGACATTACCAATAGTATACATTTCAGTTTTCCGTCAAAGTACTGATTGCAAACGTAATAGAAACACCTAAAGTTAACTTTCCACACGATTCTGAGCTGTATAATACTAGTTTCATGGCTCTGCTCAGCAAGACAAAAAAGTCGTTTTCTCAGTGCCTGCAATGCTTTGACAAAAGCAATCGTATACATTTCAGTTTTCCAGCAAAGTACTGAGTGCAAACCTAATGGAAACATCTAAAGTTAACTTTCCACATGATTCTGAGTTGTATAAAACTAGTTTCATGCCTGTGCTCAGCAAGAAACAAAGTGGTTTTCTCACTGCATACACTGCTTTGACATTACCAATACTATACATTTCAGTTTTCCATCACAGTACTGATTGCAAACCTAATGGAAACATTTTAAGTTAACTTTCCACATGATTCTGAGTGGTTTAAAACTGGTTTCATGCCTCTTTTCAGCAAGACAAAAAAGTGGTTTTCTCAGTGCATAAAAAGCTTTGACAGTAGCAATACTATAAATTTGTGTTTTCCACCAAAGTACTGATTGCAAACCTAATGGAAACATCTCAACTTAACTTTCCACATGATTCTGAGTTGTATAAAACTTGTTTCATGCCTCTGATCAGCAAGACAAAAAAGTGGTTTTCTCAGTGCATAAAATGCTTTGACATTACCAACAGTATACATTTCAGTTTTCCACCAAAGTACTGAGTG
Source organism: Mobula birostris (assembly GCF_030028105.1). Lineage (NCBI taxonomy): Eukaryota > Metazoa > Chordata > Chondrichthyes > Myliobatiformes > Myliobatidae > Mobula > Mobula birostris. Next base: position 92,559 of record NW_027278536.1, on the reverse strand, counting down.
CAAACCTAATGGAAACATCTAAAGTTAACTTTCCACATGATTCTGAGTTGTATAAAACTAGTTTCATGCCTGTGCTCAGCAAGAAACAAAGTGGTTTTCTCACAGCATACACTGCTTTGACATTACCAATACTATACATTTCAGTTTTCCATCAAAGTACTGATTGCAAACCTAATGGAAACATTTTAAGTTAACTTTCCACATGATTCTGAGTTGTATAAAACTAGTTTCATGCATCTGTTCAACAAGACAAAAAAGTGGTTTTCTCAGTGTCTACAATGCTTTGACAAAAGCAATCGTATACATTTCAGTTTTACACAAAAGAACTGAGTGCAAACCTGATGGAAACATTTTAAATTAAATTTCCACATGATTCTGAGTTGTTTAAAACTTGTTTCATGCCTCTGCTCAGCAAGACAAAAAAGTGGTTGTCTCATTGCATACAATGCTTTGTCAATAGCAATAGTATACATTTCAGTTTTCCAGCAAAGTACTGAGTGCAAACCTAATGGAAACTTCTAAAGTTAACTTTCCACATGATTCTGAGTTGTATAAAACTTGTTTCATGCCTCTGCTGAGCAAGACAAAAAAATGGTTTTCGCATTGCATAAAATGCTTTGACATTACCAATAGTATACATTTCAGTTTTCCGTCAAAGTACTGATTGCAAACGTAATGGAAACACCTAAAGTTAACTTTCCACACGATTCTGAGCTGTATAATACTAGTTTCATGGCTCTGCTCAGCAAGACAAAAAAGTCGTTTTCTCAGTGCCTGCAATGCTTTGACAAAAGCAATCGTATACATTTCAGTTTCCAGCAAAGTACTGAGTGCAAACCTAATGGAAACATCTAAAGTTAACTTTCCACATGATTCTGAGCTATATAAAACTAGCTTCATGGCTCTGCTCAGCAAGACAAAAAAGTGGTTTTCTCAGTGCCTACAATGCTTTGACAATAGCCATAGTATACATTTCAGTTTTCCACCAAAGTACTGAGTGCAAACCTAATGGAAACATTTTAATTAACTTTCTCCATGATTCTGAGTTGTCTAAAACTTGTTTCATGCCTCTGCTCAGCAAGACACCAAAGTGGTTTTCTCAGTGCATACAATGCTTTAACATTCCCAACAGTATACCTTTCAGTTTTCCATCAAAGTACTGATTGCAAACCTAATGCAAACATCTAAAGTTAACTTTCCACATGATTCTGAGTTGTATAAAACTAGTTTCATGCATCTGTTCAGCAAGACAAAAAAGTGGTTTTCTCAGTGTCTACAATGCTTTGACAAAAGAATCGTATACATTTCAGTTTTACACAAAAGAACTGAGTGCAAACCTGATGGAAACATTTTAAATTAACTTTCCACATGATTCTGAGTTGTTTAAAACTTGTTTCATGCCTCTGCTCAGCAAGACAAAAAAGTGGTTGTCTCATTGCATACAATGCTTTGTCAATAGCAATAGTATACATTTCAGTTTTCCAGCAAAGTACTGAGTGCAAACCTAATGGAAACTTCTAAAGTTAACTTTCCACATGATTCTGAGTTGTTTAAAAGTTGTTTCATGGCTCTGCTCAGCAAGACAAAAAAGTGGTTTTCTCAGTGCATACAATGCTTTGACATTACCAACCGTATACATTTAGGTTTTCCATCAAAGTACTGAGTGCAAACCTAATGGAAACATCTAAATTTAACTTTACACATGATTCTGAGTTGTATAAAACTTGTTTCATGGCTCTGCTCAGCAAGACAAAAAAGTGTTTTTCTCAGTGCATACAAAGCTTTGACAATAGCAATAGTATACATTTCAGTTTTCCACAAAAGAAATGAGTGCAAACCTGATGGAAACATTTTAAGTTAACTTTCCACATGATTCTGAGCTGTATAAAACTTGTTTCATGCCTCTGCTCAGCAAGACAAAAACGTGGTTTTCTCATTGCATAAAATGCTTTGACATTACCAACAGTATACATTTCAGTTTTCCATCAAAGTACTGATTGCAAACCTAATGGCAACATCTAAAGTTAACTTTCCACATGATTCTGAGCTATATAAAACTAGCTTCATGGCTCTGCTCAGCAAGACAAAAAAGTGGTTTTCTCAGTGCCTACAATGCTTTGACAATAGCCATAGTATACATTTCAGTTTTCCACCAAAGTACTGAGTGCAAACCTAATGGAAACATTTTAAATTAACTTTCTCCATGATTCTGAGTTGTCTAAAACTTGTTTCATGCCTCTGCTCAGCAAGACAGCAAAGTGGTTTTCTCAGTGCATACAATGCTTTGACATTCCCAACAGTATACATTTCAGTTTTCCATCAAAGTACTGATTGCAAACCTAATGGAAACATCTCAACTTAACTTTCCACATGATTCTGAGTTGTATAAAACTTGTTTCATGCCTCTGCTCAGCAAGACAAAAAAATGGTTTTCGCATTGCATAAAATGCTTTGACATTACCAATAGTATACATTTCAGTTTTCCGTCAAAGTACTGATTGCAAACGTAATGGAAACACCTAAAGTTAACTTTCCACACGATTCTGAGCTGTATAATACTAGTTTCATGGCTCTGCTCAGCAAGACAAAAAAGTCGTTTTCTCAGTGCCTGCAATGCTTTGACAAAAGCAATCGTATACATTTCAGTTTTCCAGCAAAGTACTGAGTGCAAACCTAATGGAAACATCTAAAGTTAACTTTCCACATGATTCTGAGCTATATAAAACTAGCTTCATGGCTCTGCTCAGCAAGACAAAAAAGTGGTTTTCTCAGTGCCTGCAATGCTTTGACAATAGCCATAGTATACATTTCAGTTTTCCACCAAAGTACTGAGTGCAAACCTAATGGAAACATTTTAATTAACTTTCTCCATGATTCTGAGTTGTCTAAAACTTGTTTCATGCCTCTGCTCAGCAAGACACCAAAGTGGTTTTCTCAGTGCATACAATGCTTTAACATTCCCAACAGTATACCTTTCAGTTTTCCATCAAAGTACTGATTGCAAACCTAATGCAAACATCTAAAGTTAACTTTCCACATGATTCTGAGTTGTATAAAACTAGTTTCATGCATCTGTTCAGCAAGACAAAAAAGTGGTTTTCTCAGTGTCTACAATGCTTTGACAAAAGAATCGTATACATTTCAGTTTTACACAAAAGAACTGAGTGCAAACCTGATGGAAACATTTTAAATTAACTTTCCACATGATTCTGAGTTGTTTAAAACTTGTTTCATGCCTCTGCTCAGCAAGACAAAAAAGTGGTTGTCTCTTTGCATACAATGCTTTGTCAATAGCAATAGTATACATTTCAGTTTTCCAGCAAAGTACTGAGTGCAAACCTAATGGAAACTTCTAAAGTTAACTTTCCACATGATTCTGAGTTGTTTAAAAGTTGTTTCATGGCTCTGCTCAGCAAGACAAAAAAGTGGTTTTCTCAGTGCATACAATGCTTTGACATTACCAACCGTATACATTTAGGTTTTCCATCAAAGTACTGAGTGCAAACCTAATGGAAACATCTAAATTTAACTTTACACATGATTCTGAGTTGTATAAAACTTGTTTCATGGCTCTGCTCAGCAAGACAAAAAAGTGTTTTTCTCAGTGCATACAAAGCTTTGACAATAGCAATAGTATACATTTCAGTTTTCCACAAAAGAAATGAGTGCAAACCTGATGGAAACATTTTAAGTTAACTTTCCACATGATTCTGAGCTGTATAAAACTTGTTTCATGCCTCTGCTCAGCAAGACAAAAACGTGGTTTTCTCATTGCATAAAATGCTTTGACATTACCAACAGTATACATTTCAGTTTTCCATCAAAGTACTGATTGCAAACCTAATGGCAACATCTAAAGTTAACTTTCCACATGATTCTGAGCTATATAAAACTAGCTTCATGGCTCTGCTCAGCAAGACAAAAAAGTGGTTTTCTCAGTGCCTACAATGCTTTGACAATAGCCATAGTATACATTTCAGTTTTCCACCAAAGTACTGAGTGCAAACCTAATGGAAACATTTTAAATTAACTTTCTCCATGATTCTGAGTTGTCTAAAACTTGTTTCATGCCTCTGCTCAGCAAGACAGCAAAGTGGTTTTCTCAGTGCATACAATGCTTTGACATTCCCAACAGTATACATTTCAGTTTTCCATCAAAGTACTGATTGCAAACCTAATGGAAACATCTCAACTTAACTTTCCACATGATTCTGAGTTGTATAAAACTAGTTTCATGGCTCTGCTCAGCAAGACAAAAAAGTGCTTTTCTCAGTGCATAAAATGCTTTGACAATAGCAATAGTATACATTTCAGTTTTCCACCAAAATACTGAGTGCAAACCTAATGGAAACATTTTACATGAACTTTCTCCATGATTCTGAGTTGTCTAAAACTTGTTTCATGCCTCTGCTCAGCAAGACAGCAAAGTGGTTTTCTCAGTGCATACAATGCTTTAACATTCCCAACAGTATACCTTTCAGTTTTCCATCAAAGTACTGATTGCAAACCTAATGCAAACATCTAAAGTTAACTTTCCACATGATTCTGAGTTGTATAAAACTAGTTTCATGCATCTGTTCAGCAAGACAAAAAAGTGGTTTTCTCAGTGTCTACAATGCTTTGACAAAAGCAATCGTATACATTTCAGTTTTACACAAAAGAACTGAGTGCAAACCTGATGGAAACATTTTAAATTAAATTTCCACATGATTCTGAGTTGTTTAAAACTTGTTTCATGCCTCTGCTCAGCAAGACAAAAAAGTGGTTGTCTCATTGCATACAATGCTTTGTCAACAGCAATAGTATACATTTGAGTTTTCCAGCAAAGTACTGAGTGCAAACCTAATGGAAACTTCTAAAGTTAACTTTCCACATGATTCTGAGTTGTATAAAACTTGTTTCATGCCTCTGCTCAGCAAGACAAAAAAATGGTTTTCGCATTGCATAAAATGCTTTGACATTACCAATAGTATACATTTCAGTTTTCCGTCAAAGTACTGATTGCAAACGTAATGGAAACACCTAAAGTTAACTTTCCACACGACTCTGAGCTGTATAATACTAGTTTCATGGCTCTGCTCAGCAAGACAAAAAAGTCGTTTTCTCAGTGCCTGCAATGCTTTGACAAAAGGAATCGTATACATTTCAGTTTTCCAGCAAAGTACTGAGTGCAAACCTAATGGAAACATCTAAAGTTAACTTTCCACATGATTCTGAGCTATATAAAACTAGCTTCATGGCTCTGCTCAGCAAGACAAAAAAGTGGTTTTCTCAGTGCCTACAATGCTTTGACAATAGCCATAGTATACATTTCAGTTTTCCACCAAAGTACTGAGTGCAAACCTAATGGAAACATTTTAATTAACTTTCTCCATGATTCTGAGTTGTCTAAAACTTGTTTCATGCCTCTGCTCAGCAAGACACCAAAGTGGTTTTCTCAGTGCATACAATGCTTTAACATTCCCAACAGTATACCTTTCAGTTTTCCATCAAAGTACTGATTGCAAACCTAATGCAAACATCTAAAGTTAACTTTCCACATGATTCTGAGTTGTATAAAACTAGTTTCATGCATCTGTTCAGCAAGACAAAAAAGTGGTTTTCTCAGTGTCTACAATGCTTTGACAAAAGAATCGTGTACATTTCAGTTTTACACAAAAGAACTGAGTGCAAACCTGATGGAAACATTTTAAATTAACTTTCACATGATTCTGAGTTGTTTAAAACTTGTTTCATGCCTCTGCTCAGCAAGACAAAAAAGTGGTTTTCTCAGTGCATACAATGCTTTGACATTACCAACCGTATACATTTAGGTTTTCCATCAAAGTACTGAGTGCAAACCTAATGGAAACATCTAAATTTAACTTTACACATGATTCTGAGTTGTATAAAACTTGTTTCATGGCTCTGCTCAGCAAGACAAAAAAGTGTTTTTCTCAGTGCATACAAAGCTTTGACAATAGCAATAGTATACATTTCAGTTTTCCACAAAAGAAATGAGTGCAAACCTGATGGAAACATTTTAAGTTAACTTTCCACATGATTCTGAGCTGTATAAAACTTGTTTCATGCCTCTGCTCAGCAAGACAAAAACGTGGTTTTCTCATTGCATAAAATGCTTTGACATTACCAACAGTATACATTTCAGTTTTCCATCAGAGTACTGATTGCAAACCTAATGGCAACATCTAAAGTTAACTTTCCACATGATTCTGAGCTATATAAAACTAGCTTCATGGCTCTGCTCAGCAAGACAAAAAAGTGGTTTTCTCAGTGCCTACAATGCTTTGACAATAGCCATAGTATACATTTCAGTTTTCCACCAAAGTACTGAGTGCAAACCTAATGGAAACATTTTAAGTTAACTTTCTCCATGCTTCTGAGTTGTCTAAAACTTGTTTCATGCGCTGCTCAGCAAGACAGCAAAGTGGTTTTCTCAGTGCATACAATGCTTTGACATTCCCAACAGTATACCTTTCAGTTTTCCATCAAAGTACTGATTGCAAACCTAATGCAAACATCTCAACTTAACTTTCCACATGATTCTGAGTTGTATAAAACTTGTTTCATGCCTCTGATCAGCAAGACAAAAAAGTGGTTTTCTCAGTGCATAAAATGCTTTGACATTACCAACAGTATACATTTCAGTTTTCCACCAAAGTACTGAATGCAAACCTAATGGAAACATTTTAAGTTAACTTTCCACATGATTCTGAGTTGTCTAAAACTTGTTTCATGCCTCTGCTCAGCAAGACAGCAAAGTGGTTTTCTCAGTGCATACAATGCTTTAACATTCCCAACAGTATACCTTTCAGTTTTCCATCAAAGTACTGATTGCAAACCTAATGCAAACATCTAAAGTTAACTTTCCACATGATTCTGAGTTGTATAAAACTAGTTTCATGCATCTGTTCAGCAAGACAAAAAAGTGGTTTTCTCAGTGTCTACAATGCTTTGACAAAAGCAATCATATACATTTCAGTTTTACAGAAAAGAACTGAGTGCAAACCTGATGGAAACATTTTAAATTAACTTTCCACATGATTCTGAGTTGTATAAAACTTTTTTCATGCCTCTGCTCAGCAAGACAAAAAAGTGGTTGTCTCATTGCATACAATGCTTTGTCAATAGCAATAGTATACATTTCAGTTTTCCAGCTAAGTACTGAGTGCAAACCTAATGGAAACTTCTAAAGTTAACTTTCCACATGATTCTGAGTTGTATAAAACTAGTTTCATGCCTGTGCTCAGCAAGAAACAAAGTGGTTTTCTCACTGCCTACACTGCTTTGACATTACCAATACTATACATTTCAGTTTTCCATCAAAGTACTGATTGCAAACCTAATAGAAACATTTTAAGTTAACTTTCCACATGATTCTGAGTGGTTTAAAACTGGTTTCATGCCTCTTTTCAGCAAGACAAAAAAGTGGTTTACTCAGTGCATAAAAAGCTTTGACAGTAGCAATACTATAAATTTGTGTTTTCCACCAAAGTACTGATTGCAAACCTAATGGAAACATCTCAACTTAACTTTCCACATGATTCTGAGCTGTATAAAACTAGTTTCATGGCTCTGCTCAGCAAGACAAAAAAGTGGTTTTCTCAGTGCCTACAATGCTTTGACAATAGCCACAGTATACATTTCAGTTTTCCACCAAAGTACTGAGTGCAAACCTAATGGAAACATTTTAAATTAACTTTCTCCATGATTCTGAGTTGTCTAAAACTTGTTTCATGCCTCTGCTCAGCAAGACAGCAAAGTGGTTTTCTCAGTGCATAGAATGCTTTGACATTCTCAGCAGTATACATTTCAGTTTTCCATCAAAGTACTGATTGCAAACTAATGGAAGCATCTCAACTTAACTTTCCACATGATTCTGAGTTGTATAAAACTAGTTTCATGCATCTGTTCAGCAAGACAAAAACGTGGTTTTCTCAGTGTCTACAATGCTTTGACAAAAGCAATCGTATACATTTCAGTTTTCCAGCAAAGTACTGAGTGCAAACCTAATGGAAACATTTTAAATTAACTTTCTCCATGATTCTGAGTTGTCTAAAACTTGTTTCATGCCTCTGCTCAGCAAGACAGCAAAGTGGTTTTCTCAGTGCATACAATGCTTTCACATTCCCAACAGTATACCTTTCAGTTTTCCATCAAAGTACTGATTGCAAACCTAATGCAAACATCTAAAGTTAACTTTCCACATGATTCTGAGTTGTATAAAACTAGTTTCATGCATCTGTTCAGCAAGACAAAAAAGTGGTTTTCTCAGTGTCTACAATGCTTTGACAAAAGCAATCGTATACATTTCAGTTTTACACAAAAGAACTGAGTGCAAACCTGATGGAAACATTTTAAATTAACTTTCCACATGATTCTGAGTTGTTTCAAACTTGTTTCATGCCTCTGCTCAGCAAGACAAAAAAGTGGTTGTCTCATTGCATACAATGCTTTGTCAATAGCAATAGTATACATTTCAGTTTTCCAGCAAAGTACTGAGTGCAAACCTAATGGAAACTTCTAAAGTTAACTTTCCACATGATTCTGAGTTGTTTAAAAGTTGTTTCATGGCTCTGCTCAGCAAGACAAAAAAGTGGTTTTCTCAGTGCATACAATGCTTTGACATTACCAACCATATACATTTAGGTTTTCCATCAAAGTACTGAGTGCAAACCTAATGGAAACATCTAAATTTAACTTTACACATGATTCTGAGTTGTATAAAACTTGTTTCATGGCTCTGCTCAGCAAGACAAAAAAGTGTTTTTCTCAGTGCATACAAAGCTTTGACAAAAGCAATCGTATACATTTCAGTTTTCCACAAAAGAAATGAGTGCAAACCTGATGGAAACATTTTAAGTTAAGTTTCCACATGATTCTGAGCTGTATAAAACTTGTTTCATGCCTCTGCTCAGCAAGACAAAAACGTGGTTTTCTCATTGCATAAAATGCTTTGAAATTACCAACAGTATACATTTCAGTTTTCCATCAAAGTACTGATTGCAAACCTAATGGCAACATCTAAAGTTAACTTTCCACATGATTCTGAGCTATATAAAACTAGCTTCATGGCTCTGCTCAGCAAGACAAAAAAGTGGTTTTCTCAGTGCCTACAATGCTTTGACAATAGCCATAGTATACATTTCAGTTTTCCAGCAAAGTACTGAGTGCAAACCTAATGGAAACTTCTAAAGTTAACTTTCCACATGATTCTGAGTTGTTTAAAAGTTGTTTCATGGCTCTGCTCAGCAAGACAAAAAAGTGGTTTTCTCAGTGCATACAATGCTTTGACATTACCAACCATATACATTTAGGTTTTCCATCAAAGTACTGAGTGCAAACCTAATGGAAACATCTAAATTTAACTTTACACATGATTCTGAGTTGTCTAAAACTTGTTTCATGCCTCTGCTCAGCAAGACAGCAAAGTGGTTTTCTCAGTGCATACAATGCTTTGACATTCCCAACAGTATACATTTCAGTTTTCCATCAAAGTACTGATTGCAAACCTAATGGAAACATCTCAACTTAACTTTCCACATGATTCTGAGTTGTATAAAACTAGTTTCATGGCTCTGCTCAGCAAGACAAAAAAGTGCTTTTCTCAGTGCATAAAATGCTTTGACAATAGCAATAGTATACATTTCAGTTTTCCACCAAAATACTGAGTGCAAACCTAATGGAAACATTTTACATGAACTTTCTCCATGATTCTGAGTTGTCTAAAACTTGTTTCATGCCTCTGCTCAGCAAGACAGCAAAGTGGTTTTCTCAGTGCATACAATGCTTTAACATTCCCAACAGTATACCTTTCAGTTTTCCTTCAAAGTACTGATTGCAAACCTAATGCAAACATCTAAAGTTAACTTTCCACATGATTCTGAGTTGTATAAAACTAGTTTCATGCATCTGTTCAGCAAGACAAAAAAGTGGTTTTCTCAGTGTCTACAATGCTTTGACAAAAGCAATCGTATACATTTCAGTTTTACACAAAAGAACTGAGTGCAAACCTGATGGAAACATTTTAAATTAAATTTCCACATGATTCTGAGTTGTTTAAAACTTGTTTCATGCCTCTGCTCAGCAAGACAAAAAAGTGGTTGTCTCATTGCATACAATGCTTTGTCAATAGCAATAGTATACATTTCAGTTTTCCAGCAAAGTACTGAGTGCAAACCTAATGGAAACTTCTAAAGTTAACTTTCCACATGATTCTGAGTTGTATAAAACTTGTTTCATGCCTCTGCTCAGCAAGACAAAAAAATGGTTTTCGCATTGCATAAAATGCTTTGACATTACCAATAGTATACATTTCAGTTTTCCGTCAAAGTACTGATTGCAAACGTAATGGAAACACCTAAAGTTAACTTTCCACACGATTCTGAGCTGTATAATACTAGTTTCATGGCTCTGCTCAGCAAGACAAAAAAGTCGTTTTCTCAGTGCCTGCAATGCTTTGACAAAAGGAATCGTATACATTTCAGTTTTCCAGCAAAGTACTGAGTGCAAACCTAATGGAAACATCTAAAGTTAACTTTCCACATGATTCTGAGCTATATAAAACTAGCTTCATGGCTCTGCTCAGCAAGACAAAAAAGTGGTTTTCTCAGTGCCTACAATGCTTTGACAATAGCCATAGTATACATTTCAGTTTTCCACCAAAGTACTGAGTGCAAACCTAATGGAAACATTTTAATTAACTTTCTCCATGATTCTGAGTTGTCTAAAACTTGTTTCATGCCTCTGCTCAGCAAGACACCAAAGTGGTTTTCTCAGTGCATACAATGCTTTAACATTCCCAACAGTATACCTTTCAGTTTTCCATCAAAGTACTGATTGCAAACCTAATGCAAACATCTAAAGTTAACTTTCCACATGATTCTGAGTTGTATAAAACTAGTTTCATGCATCTGTTCAGCAAGACAAAAAAGTGGTTTTCTCAGTGTCTACAATGCTTTGACAAAAGAATCGTATACATTTCAGTTTTACACAAAAGAACTGAGTGCAAACCTGATGGAAACATTTTAAATTAACTTTCCACATGATTCTGAGTTGTTTAAAACTTGTTTCATGCCTCTGCTCAGCAAGACAAAAAAGTGGTTGTCTCATTGCATACAATGCTTTGTCAATAGCAATAGTATACATTTCAGTTTTCCAGCAAAGTACTGAGTGCAAACCTAATGGAAACTTCTAAAGTTAACTTTCCACATGATTCTGAGTTGTTTAAAAGTTGTTTCATGGCTCTGCTCAGCAAGACAAAAAAGTGGTTTTCTCAGTGCATACAATGCTTTGACATTACCAACCGTATACATTTAGGTTTTCCATCAAAGTACTGAGTGCAAACGTAATGGAAACATCTAAATTTAACTTTACACATGATTCTGAGTTGTATAAAACTTGTTTCATGGCTCTGCTCAGCAAGACAAAAAAGTGTTTTTCTCAGTGCATACAAAGCTTTGACAATAGCAATAGTATACATTTCAGTTTTCCACAAAAGAAATGAGTGCAAACCTAATGGAAACATTTTAAGTTAACTTTGCACATGATTCTGAGTTGTCTAAAACTTGTTTCATGCCTCTGCTCAGCAAGACAGCAAAGTGGTTTTCTCAGTGCATAGAATGCTTTAACATTCCCAACAGTATACCTTTCAGTTTTCCATCAAAGTACTGATTGCAAACCTAATGCAAACATCTAAAGTTAACTTTCCACATGATTCTGAGTTGTATAAAACTAGTTTCATGCATCTGTTCAGCAAGACAAAAAAGTGGTTTTCTCAGTGTCTACAATGCTTTGACAATAGCAATCATATACATTTCAGTTTTACAGAAAAGAACTGAGTGCAAACATGATGGAAACATTTTAAATTAACTTTCCACATGATTCTGAGTTGTATAAAACTTTTTTCATGCCTCTGCTCAGCAAGACAAAAAAGTTGTTGTCTCATTGCATACAATGCTTTGTCAATAGCAATAGTATACATTTCAGTTTTCCAGCTAAGTACTGAGTGCAAACCTAATGGAAACTTCTAAAGTTAACTTTCCACATGATTCTGAGTTGTATAAAACTAGTTTCATGCCTGTGCTCAGCAAGAAACAAAGTGGTTTTCTCACTGCATACACTGCTTTGACATTACCAATACTATACATTTCAGTTTTCCATCAAAGTACTGATTGCAAACCTAATGGAAACATTTTAAGTTAACTTTCCACATGATTCTGAGTGGTTTAAAACTGGTTTCATGCCTCTTTTCAGCAAGACAAAAAAGTGGTTTTCTCAGTGCATAAACAGCTTTGACAGTAGCAATACTATAAATTTGTGTTTTCCACCAAAGTACTGATTGCAAACCTAATGGAAACATCTCAACTTAACTTTCCACATGATTCTGAGCTGTATAAAACTAGTTTCATGGCTCTGCTCAGCAAGACAAAAAAGTGGTTTTCTCAGTGCCTACAATGCTTTGACAATAGCCACAGTATACATTTCAGATTTCCACCAAAGTACTGAGTGCAAACCTAATGGAAACATTTTAAATTAACTTTCTCCATGATTCTGAGTTGTCTAAAACTTGTTTCATGCCTCTGCTCAGCAAGACAGCAAAGTGGTTTTCTCAGTGCATAGAATGCTTTGACATTCTCAGCAGTATACATTTCAGTTTTCCATCAAAGTACTGATTGCAAACTAATGGAAGCATCTCAACTTAACTTTCCACATGATTCTGAGTTGTATAAAACTAGTTTCATGCATCTGTTCAGCAAGACAAAAACGTGGTTTTCTCAGTGTCTACAATGCTTTGACAAAAGCAATCGTATACATTTCAGTTTTCCAGCAAAGTACTGAGTGCAAACCTAATGGAAACATTTTAAATTAACTTTCTCCATGATTCTGAGTTGTCTAAAACTTGTTTCATGCCTCTGCTCAGCAAGACAGCAAAGTGGTTTTCTCAGTGCATACAATGCTTTCACATTCCCAACAGTATACCTTTCAGTTTTCCATCAAAGTACTGATTGCAAACCTAATGCAAACATCTAAAGTTAACTTTCCACATGATTCTGAGTTGTATAAAACTAGTTTCATGCATCTGTTCAGCAAGACAAAAAAGTGGTGTTCTCAGTGTCTACAATGCTTTGACAAAAGCAATCGTATACATTTCAGTTTTACACAAAAGAACTGAGTGCAAACCTGATGGAAACATTTTAAATTAACTTTCCACATGATTCTGAGTTGTTTCAAACTTGTTTCATGCCTCTGCTCAGCAAGACAAAAAAGTGGTTGTCTCATTGCATACAATGCTTTGTCAATAGCAATAGTATACATTTCAGTTTTCCAGCAAAGTACTGAGTGCAAACCTAATGGAAACTTCTAAAGTTAACTTTCCACATGATTCTGAGTTGTTTAAAAGTTGTTTCATGGCTCTGCTCAGCAAGACAAAAAAGTGGTTTTCTCAGTGCATACAATGCTTTGACTTTACCAACCGTATACATTTAGGTTTTCCATCAAAGTACTGAGTGCAAACCTAATGGAAACATCTAAATTTAACTTTACACATGATTCTGAGTTGTATAAAACTTGTTTCATGGCTCTGCTCAGCAAGACAAAAAAGTGTTTTTCTCAGTGCATGCAATGTTTTGACAAAAGCAATCGTATACATTTCAGTTTTCCACAAAAGAAATGAGTGCAAACCTGATGGAAACATTTTAAGTTAACTTTCCACATGATTCTGAGCTGTATAAAACTTGTTTCATGCCTCTGCTCAGCAAGACAAAAACGTGGTTTTCTCATTGCATAAAATGCTTTGACATTACCAACAGTATACATTTCAGTTTTCCATCAAAGTACTGATTGCAAACCTAATGGCAACATCTAAAGTTAACTTTCCACATGATTCTGAGCTATATAAAACTAGCTTCATGGCTCTGCTCAGCAAGACAAAAAAGTGGTTTTCTCAGTGCCTACAATGCTTTGACAATAGCCATAGTATACATTTCAGTTTTCCACCAAAGTACTGAGTGCAAACCTAATGGAAACATTTTAAATTAACTTTCTCCATGATTCTGAGTTGTCTAAAACTTGTTTCATGCCTCTGCTCAGCAAGACAGCAAAGTGGTTTTCTCAGTGCATACAATGCTTTGACATTCCCAACAGTATACAATTCAGTTTTCCATCAAAGTACTGATTGCAAACCTAATGGAAACATCTCAACTTAACTTTCCACATGATTCTGAGTTGTATAAAACTAGTTTCATGGCTCTGCTCAGCAAGACAAAAAAGTGCTTTTCTCAGTGCATAAAATGCTTTGACAATAGCAATAGTATACATTTCAGTTTTCCACCAAAATACTGAGTGCAAACCTAATGGAAACATTTTACATTAATTTTCTCCATGATTCTGAGTTGTCTAAAACTTGTTTCATGCCTCTGCTCAGCAAGACAGCAAAGTGGTTTTCTCAGTGCATACAATGCTTTAACATTCCCAACAGTATACCTTTCATTTTTCCATCAAAGTACTGATTGCAAACCTAATGCAAACATCTAAAGTTAACTTTCCACATGATTCTGACTTGTATAAAACTAGTTTCATGCATCTGTTCAGCAAGACAAAAAAGTGGTTTTCTCAGTGTCTACAATGCTTTGACAAAAGCAATCGTATACATTTCAGTTTTACACAAAAGAACTGAGTGCAAACCTGATGGAAACATTTTAAATTAACTTTCCACATGATTCTGAGTTGTTTAAAACTTGTTTCATGCCTCTGCTCAGCAAGACAAAAAAGTGGTTGTCTCATTGCATACAATGCTTTGTCAATAGCAATAGTATACATTTCAGTTTTCCAGCAAAGTACTGAGTGCAAACCTAATGGAAACTTCTAAAGTTAACTTTCCACATGATTCTGAGTTGTTTAAAAGTTGTTTCATGCCTCTGCTCAGCAAGACAAAAATGTGGTTGTCTCATTGCATACAATGCTTTGTCAATAGCAATAGTATACATTTCAGTTTTCCAGCAAAGTACTGAGTGCAAACCTAATGGAAACTTCTAAAGTTAACTTTCCACATGAATCTGAGTTGTTTAAAAGTTGTTTCATGGCTCTGTTCAGCAAGACAAAAAAGTGGTTTTCTCAGTGTCTACAATGCTTTGACAAAAGCAATTGTATACATTTCAGTTTTACACAAAAGAACTGATTGCAAACCTAATGGAAACATCTTAACGTAACTTTCCAATGATTCTGAGTTGTATAAAAGTTGTTTAATGGCTCTGCTCAGCAAGACAACAAAGTGGTTTTCTCAGTGCTTACAATGCTTTGACATTACCAATAGTATACATTTCAGTTTTCCACCAAACTACTGAGTGCAAACCTAATGGAAACATTTTAAGTTAACTTTCCACATGATTCTGAGTTGTATAAAACTTGTTTCATGCCTCTGCTCAGCAAGACAAAAAAGTGGTTTTCGCATTGCATAAAATGCTTTGACATTACCAATAGTATACATTTCAGTTTTCCGTCAAAGTACTGATTGCAAACGTAATAGAAACACCTAAAGTTAACTTTCCACACGATTCTGAGCTGTATAATACTAGTTTCATGGCTCTGCTCAGCAAGACAAAAAAGTCGTTTTCTCAGTGCCTGCAATGCTTTGACAAAAGCAATCGTATACATTTCAGTTTTCCAGCAAAGTACTGAGTGCAAACCTAATGGAAACATCTAAAGTTAACTTTCCACATGATTCTGAGTTGTATAAAACTAGTTTCATGCCTGTGCTCAGCAAGAAACAAAGTGGTTTTCTCACTGCATACACTGCTTTGACATTACCAATACTATACATTTCAGTTTTCCATCACAGTACTGATTGCAAACCTAATGGAAACATTTTAAGTTAACTTTCCACATGATTCTGAGTGGTTTAAAACTGGTTTCATGCCTCTTTTCAGCAAGACAAAAAAGTGGTTTTCTCAGTGCATAAAAAGCTTTGACAGTAGCAATACTATAAATTTGTGTTTTCCACCAAAGTACTGATTGCAAACCTAATGGAAACATCTCAACTTAACTTTCCACATGATTCTGAGTTGTATAAAACTTGTTTCATGCCTCTGATCAGCAAGACAAAAAAGTGGTTTTCTCAGTGCATAAAATGCTTTGACATTACCAACAGTATACATTTCAGTTTTCCACCAAAGTACTGAGTGCAAACCTAATGGAAACATTTTAAGTTAACTTTCCACATGATTCTGAGTTCTATAAAACTCGTTTCATGCCTCTGCTCAGCAAGACAAAAAAGTGGTTTTCTCATTGCACAAAATGCTTTGACATTACCAATAGTATACATTTCAGTTTTCCGTCAAAGTACTGATTGCAAACGTAATGGAAACACCTAAAGTTAACTTTCCACATGATTCTGAGCTGTATAATACTAGTTTCATGGCTCTGCTCAGCAAGACAAAAAAGTCGTTTTCTCAGTGCCTGCAATGCTTTGACAAAAGCAATCGTATACATTTCAGTTTTCCAGCAAAGTACTGAGTGCAAACCTAATGGAAACATCTAAAGTTAACTTTCCACATGATTCTGAGTTGTATAAAACTAGTTTCATGCCTGTGCTCAGCAAGAAACAAAGTGGTTTTCTCACTGCATACACTGCTTTGACATTACCAATACTATACATTTCAGTTTTCCATCAAAGTACTGATTGCAAACCTAATGGAAACATTTTAATTTAACTTTCCACATGATTCTGAGTGGTTTAAAACTGGTTTCATGCCTCTTTTCAGCAAGACAAAAAAGCGGTTTTCTCAGTGCATAAAAAGCTTTGACAGTAGCAATACTATAAATTTGTGTTTTCCACCAAAGTACTGATTGCAAACCTAATGGAAACATCTCAACTTAACTTTCCACATGATTCTGAGTTGTATAAAACTTGTTTCATGCCTCTGCTCAGCAAGACAAAAAAGTGGTTTTCTCAGTGCATAAAATGCTTTGACATTACCAACAGTATACATTTCAGGTTTCCATCAAAGTACTGATTGCAAACTAATGGAAACATCTCAACTTAACTTTCCACATAATTCTGAGTTGTATAAAACTAGTTTCATGCATCTGTTCAGCAAGACAAAAAAGTGGTTTTCTCAGTGTCTACAATGCTTTGACAAAAGTAATCGTATACATTTCAGTTTTCCACAAAAGAAATGAGTGCAAACCTGATGGAAACATTTTAAGTTAACTTTCCACATGATTCTGAGCTGTATAAAACTTGTTTCATGCCTCTGCTCAGCAAGACAAAAACGTGGTTTTCTCATTGCATAAAATGCTTTGACTTTACCAACAGTATACATTTCAGTTTTCCATCAAAGTACTGATTGCAAACCTAATGGAAAGATCTAAAGTTAACTTTCCAAATGATTCTGAGCTGTATAAAACTAGTTTCATGGCTCTGCTCAGCAAGACAAAAAAGTGGTTTTCTCAGTGCCTACAATGCTTTGACAATAGCCATAGTATACATTTCAGTTTTCCACCAAAGTACTGAGTGCAAACCTAATGGAAACATTTTAAATTAACTTTCTCCATGATTCTGAGTTGTCTAAAACTTGTTTCATGCCTCTGCTCAGCAAGACAGCAAAGTGGTTTTCTCAGTGCATAGAATGCTTTGACATTCTCAGCAGTATACATTTCAGTTTTCCATCAAAGTACTGATTGCAAACCTAATGGAAACATCTCAACTTAACTTTCCACATGATTCTGAGTTGTATAAAACTAGTTTCATGGCTCTGCTCAGCAAGACAAAAAAGTGCTTTTCTCAGTGCATAAAATGCTTTGACAATAGCCATAGTATACATTTCAGTTTTCCACAAAAGAAATGAGTGCAAACCTGATGGAAACATTTTAAGTTAACTTTCCACATGATTCTGAGCTGTATAAAACTTGTTTCATGCCTCTGCTCAGCAAGACAAAAACGTGGTTTTCTCATTGCATAAAATGCTTTGACTTTACCAACAGTATACATTTCAGTTTTCCATCAAAGTACTGATTGCAAACTAATGGAAACATCTCAGCTTAACTTTCCACATGATTCTGAGTTGTATAAAACTAGTTTCATGCATCTGTTCAGCAAGACAAAAAAGTGGTTTTCTCAGTGTCTACAATGCTTTGACAAATGCAATCGTATACATTTCAGTTTTCCACAAAAGAACTGAGTGCAAACCTAATGGAAACATTTTAAATCAACTTTCTGCATGATTCTGAGTTGTCTAAAACTTGTTTCATGCCTCTGCTCAGCAAGACAGCAAAGTGGTTTTCTCAGTGCATACAATGCTTTGACATTCCCAACAGTATACATTTCAGTTTTCCATCAAAGTACTGATTGCAAACCTAATGGAAACATCTAAAGTTAACTTTCCACATGATTCTGAGCTGTATAAAACTAGTTTCATGGCTCTGCTCAGCAAGACAAAAAAGTGGTTTTCTCAGTGCCTACAATGCTTTGACAATAGCCATAGTATACATTTCAGTTTTCCACCAAAGTACTGAGTGCAAACCTAATGGAAACATTTTAAATTAACTTTCTCCATGATTCTGAGTTGTCTAAAACTTGTTTCATGCCTCTGCTCAGCAAGACAGCAAAGTGGTTTTCTCAGTGCATACAATGCTTTGACATTCCCAACAGTATACATTTCAGTTTTCCATCAAAGTACTGATTGCAAACCTAATGGAAACATCTCAACTTAAATTTCCACATGATTCTGAGTTGTATAAAACTAGTTTCATGGCTCTGCTCAGCAAGACAAAAAAGTGCTTTTCTCAGTGCATAAAATGCTTTGACAATAGCAATAGTATACATTTCAGTTTTCCACCAAAATACTGAGTGCAAACCTAATGGAAACATTTTAAATTAACTTTCTCCATGATTCTGAGTTGTCTAAAACTTGTTCCATGCCTCTGCTCAGCAAGACAGCAAAGTGGTTTTCTCAGTGCATACAATGCTTTAACATTCCCAACAGTATACCTTCCAGTTTTCCATCAAAGTATTGATTGCAAACCTAATGCAAACATCTAAAGTTAACTTTCCACATGATTCTGAGTTGTATAAAACTAGTTTCATGCATCTGTTCAGCAAGACAAAAAAGTGGTTTTCTCAGTGTCTACAATGCTTTGACAAAAGCAATCGTATACATTTCAGTTTTCCACAAAAGAACTGAGTGCAAACCTGATGGAAACATTTTAAATTAACTTTCCACATGATTCTGAGTTGTTTCAAACTTGTTTCATGCCTCTGCTCAGCAAGACAAAAAAGTGGTTGTCTCATTGCATACAATGCTTTGTCAATAGCAATAGTATACATTTCAGTTTTCCAGCAAAGTACTGAGTGCAAACCTAATGGAAACTTCTAAAGTTAACTTTCCACATGATTCTGAGTTGTTTAAAAGTTGTTTCATGGCTCTGCTCAGCAAGACAAAAAAGTGGTTTTCTCAGTGCATACAATGCTTTGACATTACCAACCGTATACATTTAGGTTTTCCATCAAAGTACTGAGTGCAAACCTAATGGAAACATCTAAATTTAACTTTCCACATGATTCTGAGTTGTATAAAACTTGTTTCATGCCTCTGCTCAGCAAGACAAAAAAGTGGTTTTCGCATTGCATAAAATGCTTTGACATTACCAATAGTATACATTTCAGTTTTCCGTCAAAGTACTGATTGCAAACGTAATGGAAACACCTAAAGTTAACTTTCCACACGATTCTGAGCTGTATAATACTAGTTTCATGGCTCTGCTCAGCAAGACAAAAAAGTCGTTTTCTCAGTGCCTGCAATGCTTTGACAAAAGCAATCGTATATATTTCAGTTTTCCAGCAAAGTACTGAGTGCAAACCTAATGGAAACATCTAAAGTTAACTTTCCACATGATTCTGAATTGTATAAAACTAGTTTCATGCCTGTGCTCAGCAAGAAACAAAGTGGTTTTCTCACTGCATACACTGCTTTGACATTACCAATACTATACATTTCAGTTTTCCATCAAAGTAGTGATTGCAAACCTAATGGAAACATTTTAAGTTAACTTTCCACATGATTCTGAGTGGTTTAAAACTGGTTTCATGCCTCTTTTCAGCAAGACAAAACAGTGGTTTTCTCAGTGCATAAAAAGCTTTGACATTACCAACAGTATACATTTCAGTTTTCCACCAAAGTACTGAGTGCAAACCTAATGGAAACATTTTAAGTTAACTTTCCACATGATTCTGAGTTCTATAAAACTCGTTTCATGCCTCTGCTCAGCAAGACAAAAAAGTGGTTTTCTCATTGCACAAAATGCTTTGACATTACCAATAGTATACATTTCAGTTTTCCGTCAAAGTACTGATTGCAAACGTAATGGAAACACCTAAAGTTAACTTTCCACATGATTCTGAGCTGTATAATACTAGTTTCATGGCTCTGCTCAGCAAGACAAAAAAGTCGTTTTCTCAGTGCCTGCAATGCTTTGACAAAAGCAATCGTATACATTTCAGTTTTCCAGCAAAGTACTGAGTGCAAACCTAATGGAAACATCTAAAGTTAACTTTCCACATGATTCTGAGTTGTATAAAACTAGTTTCATGCCTGTGCTCAGCAAGAAACAAAGTGGTTTTCTCACTGCATACACTGCTTTGACATTATCAATACTATACATTTCAGTTTTCCATCAAAGTACTGATTACAAACCTAATGGAAACATTTTAAGTTAACTTTCCACATGATTCTGAGTTTTTTAAAAGTTGTTTCATGGCTCTGATCAGCAAGACAAAAAAGTGGTTTTCTCAGTGCATAAAATGCTTTGACAATAGCAATTGTATACATTTCAGTTTTCCAGCAAAGTACTGAGTGCAAACCTAATGGAAACATTTTAAATCAACTTTCTCCATGATTCTGAGTTGTCTAAAACTTGTTTCATGCCTCTGATCAGCAAGACAAAAAAGTGGTTTTCTCAGTGCATAAAATGCTTTGACATTACCAACAGTATACATTTCAGGTTTCCATCAAAGTACTGATTGCAAACTAATGGAAACATCTCAACTTAACTTTCCACATGATTCTGAGTTGTATAAAACTAGTTTCATGCATCTGTTCAGCAAGACAAAAAAGCGGTTTTCTCAGTGTCTACAATGCTTTGACAAAAGTAATCGTATACATTTCAGTTTTCCACAAAGGAAATGAGTGCAAACCTGATGGAAACATTTTAAGTTAACTTTCCACATCATTCTGAGCTGTATAAAACTTGTTTCATGCCTCTGCTCAGCAAGACAAAAACGTGGTTTTCTCATTGCATAAAATGCTTTGACTTTACCAACAGTATGCATCAGTTTTCCATCAAAGTACTGATTGCAAACCTAATGGAAACATCTAAAGTTAACTTTCCACATGATTCTGAGCTGTATAAAACTAGTTTCATGGCTCTGCTCAGCAAGACAAAAAAGTGGTTTTCTCAGTGCCTACAATGCTTTGACAATAGCCATAGTATACATTTCAGTTTTCCACCAAAGTACTGAGTGCAAACCTAATGGAAACATTTTAAATTAACTTTCTCCATGATTCTGAGTTGTCTAAAACTTGTTTCATGCCTCTGCTCAGCAAGACAGCAAAGTGGTTTTCTCAGTGCATAGAATGCTTTGACATTCTCAGCAGTATACATTTCAGTTTTCCATCAAAGTACTGATTGCAAACCTAATGGAAACATCTCAACTTAACTTTCCACATGATTCTGAGTTGTATAAAACTAGTTTCATGGCTCTGCTCAGCAAGACAAAAAAGTGCTTTTCTCAGTGCATAAAATGCTTTCACAATAGCCATAGTATACATTTCAGTTTTCCACAAAAGAAATGAGTGCAAACCTGATGGAAACATTTTAAGTTAACTTTCCACATGATTCTGAGCTGTATAAAACTTGTTTCATGCCTCTGCTCAGCAAGACAGCAAAGTGGTTTTCTCATTGCATAAAATGCTTTGACTTTACCAACAGTATACATTTCAGTTTTCCATCAAAGTACTGATTGCAAACTAATGGAAACATCTCAACTTAACTTTCCACATGATTCTGAGTTGTATAAAACTAGTTTCATGCATCTGTTCAGCAAGACAAAAAAGTGCTTTTCTCAGTGCATAAAATGCTTTGACAAAAGCAATCGTATACATTTCAGTTTTCCAGCAAAGTACAGAGTGCAAACCTAGTGGAAACATCTAAAGTTAACTTTCCACATGATTCTGAGTTGTATAAAACTAGTTTCATGCCTGTGCTCAGCAAGAAACAAAGTGGTTTTCTCACTGCATACACTGCTTTGACATTACCAATACTATACATTTCAGTTTTCCATCAAAGTACTGATTGCAAACCTAATGGAAACATTTTAAGTTAACTTTCCACATGATTCTGAGTGGTTTAAAACTGGATTCATGCCTCTTTTCAGCGAGACAAAAAAGTGGTTTTCTCAGTGCATAAAAAGCTTTGACAGTAGCAATACTATAAATTTGTGTTTTCCACCAAAGTACTGATTGCAAACCTAATGGAAACATCTCAACTTAACTTTCCACATGATTCTGAGTTGTATAAAACTTGTTTCATGCCTCTGATCAGCAAGACAAAAAAGTGGTTTTCTCAGTGCATAAAATGATTTGACATTACCAACAGTATACATTTCAGTTTTCCACCAAAGTACTGAGTGCAAACCTAATGGAAACATTTTAAGTTAACTTTCCACATGATTCTGAGTTCTATAAAACTCGTTTCATTCCTCTGCTCAGCAAGACAAAAACGTGGTTTTCTCATTGCACAAAATGCTTTGACATTACCAGTAGTATACATTTCAGTTTTCCGTCAAAGTACTGATTGCAAACGTAATGGAAACACCTAAAGTTAACTTTCCACATGATTCTGAGCTGTATAATACTAGTTTCATGGCTCTGCTCAGCAAGACAAAAAAGTCGTTTTCTCAGTGCCTGCAAAGCTTTGACAAAAGCAATCGTATACATTTCAGTTTTCCAGCAAAGTACTGAGTGCAAACCTAATGGAAACATCTAAAGTTAACTTTCCACATGATTCTGAGTTGTATAAAACTAGTTTCATGCCTGTGCTCAGCAAGAAACAAAGTGGTTTTCTCACTGCATACACTGCTTTGACATTACCAATACTATACATTTCAGTTTTCCATCAGAGTACTGATTGCAAACCTAATGGAAACATTTTAAGTTAACTTTCCACATGATTCTGAGTTCTATAAAACTCGTTTCATGCCTCTGCTCAGCAAGACAAAAAAGTGGTTTTCTCATTGCACAAAATGCTTTGACATTACCAATAGTATACATTTCAGTTTTCCGTCAAAGTACTGATTGCAAACGTAATGGAAACACCTAAAGTTAACTTTCCACATGATTCTGAGCTGTATAATACTAGTTTCATGGCTCTGCTCAGCAAGACAAAAAAGTCGTTTTCTCAGTGCCTGCAATGCTTTGACAAAAGCAATCGTATACATTTCAGTTTTCCAGCAAAGTACTGAGTGCAAACCTAATGGAAACATCTAAAGTTAACTTTCCACATGATTCTGAGTTGTATAAAACTAGTTTCATGCCTGTGCTCAGCAAGAAACAAAGTGGTTTTCTCACTGCATACACTGCTTTGACATTACCAATACTATACATTTCAGTTTTCCATCAAAGTACTGATTGCAAACCTAATGGAAACATTTTAATTTAACTTTCCACATGATTCTGAGTGGTTTAAAACTGGTTTCATGCCTCTTTTCAGCAAGACAAAAAAGCGGTTTTCTCAGTGCATAAAAAGCTTTGACAGTAGCAATACTATAAATTTGTGTTTTCCACCAAAGTACTGATTGCAAACCTAATGGAAACATCTCAACTTAACTTTCCACATGATTCTGAGTTGTATAAAACTTGTTTCATGCCTCTGATCAGCAAGACAAAAAAGTGGTTTTCTCAGTGCATAAAATGCTTTGACATTACCAACAGTATACATTTCAGGTTTCCATCAAAGTACTGATTGCAAACTAATGGAAACATCTCAACTTAACTTTCCACATGATTCTGAGTTGTATAAAACTAGTTTCATGCATCTGTTCAGCAAGACAAAAAAGTGGTTTTCTCAGTGTCTACAATGCTTTGACAAAAGTAATCGTATACATTTCAGTTTTCCACAAAAGAAATGAGTGCAAACCTGATGGAAACATTTTAAGTTAACTTTCCACATGATTCTGAGCTGTATAAAACTTGTTTCATGCCTCTGCTCAGCAAGACAAAAACGTGGTTTTCTCATTGCATAAAATGCTTTGACTTTACCAACAGTATACATTTCAGTTTTCCATCAAAGTACTGATTGCAAACCTAATGGAAAGATCTAAAGTTAACTTTCCACATGATTCTGAGCTGTATAAAACTAGTTTCATGGCTCTGCTCAGCAAGACAAAAAAGTGGTTTTCTCAGTGCCTACAATGCTTTGACAATAGCCATAGTATACATTTCAGTTTTCCACCAAAGTACTGAGTGCAAACCTAATGGAAACATTTTAAATTAACTTTCTCCATGATTCTGAGTTGTCTAAAACTTGTTTCATGCCTCTGCTCAGCAAGACAGCAAAGTGGTTTTCTCAGTGCATAGAATGCTTTGACATTCTCAGCAGTATACATTTCAGTTTTCCATCAAAGTACTGATTGCAAACCTAATGGAAACATCTCAACTTAACTTTCCACATGATTCTGAGTTGTATAAAACTAGTTTCATGGCTCTGCTCAGCAAGACAAAAAAGTGCTTTTCTCAGTGCATAAAATGCTTTGACAATAGCCATAGTATACATTTCAGTTTTCCACAAAAGAAATGAGTGCAAACCTGATGGAAACATTTTAAGTTAACTTTCCACATGATTCTGAGCTGTATAAAACTTGTTTCATGCCTCTGCTCAGCAAGACAAAAACGTGGTTTTCTCATTGCATAAAATGCTTTGACTTTACCAACAGTATACATTTCAGTTTTCCATCAAAGTACTGATTGCAAACTAATGGAAACATCTCAGCTTAACTTTCCACATGATTCTGAGTTGTATAAAACTAGTTTCATGCATCTGTTCAGCAAGACAAAAAAGTGGTTTTCTCAGTGTCTACAATGCTTTGACAAATGCAATCGTATACATTTCAGTTTTCCACAAAAGAACTGAGTGCAAACCTGATGGAAACATTTTAAGTTAACTTTCCACATGATTCTGAGTTTTTTAAAAGTTGTTTCATGGCTCTGATCAGCAAGACAAAAAAGTGGTTTTCTCAGTGCATAAAATGCTTTGACAATAGCAATAGTATACATTACAGTTTTCCAGCAAAGTACTGAGTGCAAACCTAATGGAAACATTTTAAATCAACTTTCTCCATGATTCTGAGTTGTCTAAAACTTGTTTCATGCCTCTGCTCAGCAAGACAGCAAAGTGGTTTTCTCAGTGCATACAATGCTTTGACATTCCCAACAGTATACATTTCAGTTTTCCATCAAAGTACTGATTGCAAACCTAATGGAAACATCTAAAGTTAACTTTCCACATGATTCTGAGCTGTATAAAACTAGTTTCATGGCTCTGCTCAGCAAGACAAAAAAGTGGTTTTCTCAGTGCCTACAATGCTTTGACAATAGCCATAGTATACATTTCAGTTTTCCACCAAAGTACTGAGTGCAAACCTAATGGAAACATTTTAAATTAACTTTCTCCATGATTCTGAGTTGTCTAAAACTTGTTTCATGCCTCTGCTCAGCAAGACAGCAAAGTGGTTTTCTCAGTGCATACAATGCTTTGACATTCCCAACAGTATACATTTCAGTTTTCCATCAAAGTACTGATTGCAAACCTAATGGAAACATCTCAACTTAAATTTCCACATGATTCTGAGTTGTATAAAACTAGTTTCATGGCTCTGCTCAGCAAGACAAAAAAGTGCTTTTCTCAGTGCATAAAATGCTTTGACAATAGCAATAGTATACATTTCAGTTTTCCACCAAAATACTGAGTGCAAACCTAATGGAAACATTTTAAATTAACTTTCTCCATGATTCTGAGTTGTCTAAAACTTGTTCCATGCCTCTGCTCAGCAAGACAGCAAAGTGGTTTTCTCAGTGCATACAATGCTTTAACATTCCCAACAGTATACCTTTCAGTTTTCCATCAAAGTATTGATTGCAAACCTAATGCAAACATCTAAAGTTAACTTTCCACATGATTCTGAGTTGTATAAAACTAGTTTCATGCATCTGTTCAGCAAGACAAAAAAGTGGTTTTCTCAGTGTCTACAATGCTTTGACAAAAGCAATCGTATACATTTCAGTTTTCCACAAAAGAACTGAGTGCAAACCTGATGGAAACATTTTAAATTAACTTTCCACATGATTCTGAGTTGTTTCAAACTTGTTTCATGCCTCTGCTCAGCAAGACAAAAAAGTGGTTGTCTCATTGCATACAATGCTTTGTCAATAGCAATAGTATACATTTCAGTTTTCCAGCAAAGTACTGAGTGCAAACCTAATGGAAACTTCTAAAGTTAACTTTCCACATGATTCTGAGTTGTTTAAAAGTTGTTTCATGCCTCTGCTCAGCAAGACAAAAAAGTGGTTTTCGCATTGCATAAAATGCTTTGACATTACCAATAGTATACATTTCAGTTTTCCGTCAAAGTACTGATTGCAAACGTAATGGAAACACCTAAAGTTAACTTTCCACACGATTCTGAGCTGTATAATACTAGTTTCATGGCTCTGCTCAGCAAGACAAAAAAGTCGTTTTCTCAGTGCCTGCAATGCTTTGACAAAAGCAATCGTATATATTTCAGTTTTCCAGCAAAGTACTGAGTGCAAACCTAATGGAAACATCTAAAGTTAACTTTCCACATGATTCTGAATTGTATAAAACTAGTTTCATGCCTGTGCTCAGCAAGAAACAAAGTGGTTTTCTCACTGCATACACTGCTTTGACATTACCAATACTATACATTTCAGTTTTCCATCAAAGTAGTGATTGCAAACCTAATGGAAACATTTTAAGTTAACTTTCCACATGATTCTGAGTGGTTTAAAACTGGTTTCATGCCTCTTTTCAGCAAGACAAAACAGTGGTTTTCTCAGTGCATAAAAAGCTTTGACATTACCAACAGTATACATTTCAGTTTTCCACCAAAGTACTGAGTGCAAACCTAATGGAAACATTTTAAGTTAACTTTCCACATGATTCTGAGTTCTATAAAACTCGTTTCATGCCTCTGCTCAGCAAGACAAAAAAGTGGTTTTCTCATTGCACAAAATGCTTTGACATTACCAATAGTATACATTTCAGTTTTCCGTCAAAGTACTGATTGCAAACGTAATGGAAACACCTAAAGTTAACTTTCCACATGATTCTGAGCTGTATAATACTAGTTTCATGGCTCTGCTCAGCAAGACAAAAAAGTCGTTTTCTCAGTGCCTGCAATGCTTTGACAAAAGCAATCGTATACATTTCAGTTTTCCAGCAAAGTACTGAGTGCAAACCTAATGGAAACATCTAAAGTTAACTTTCCACATGATTCTGAGTTGTATAAAACTAGTTTCATGCCTGTGCTCAGCAAGAAACAAAGTGGTTTTCTCACTGCATACACTGCTTTGACATTATCAATACTATACATTTCAGTTTTCCATCAAAGTACTGATTACAAACCTAATGGAAACATTTTAAGTTAACTTTCCACATGATTCTGAGTTTTTTAAAAGTTGTTTCATGGCTCTGATCAGCAAGACAAAAAAGTGGTTTTCTCAGTGCATAAAATGCTTTGACAATAGCAATTGTATACATTTCAGTTTTCCAGCAAAGTACTGAGTGCAAACCTAATGGAAACATTTTAAATCAACTTTCTCCATGATTCTGAGTTGTCTAAAACTTGTTTCATGCCTCTGATCAGCAAGTCAAAAAAGTGGTTTTCTCAGTGCATAAAATGCTTTGACATTACCAACAGTATACATTTCAGGTTTCCATCAAAGTACTGATTGCAAACTAATGGAAACATCTCAACTTAACTTTCCACATGATTCTGAGCTGTATAAAACTAGTTTCATGGCTCTGCTCAGCAAGACAAAAAAGTGGTTTTCTCAGTGCCTACAATGCTTTGACAATAGCCATAGTATACATTTCAGTTTTCCACCAAAGTACTGAGTGCAAACCTAATGGAAACATTTTAAATTAACTTTCTCCATGATTCTGAGTTGTCTAAAACTTGTTTCATGCCTCTGCTCAGCAAGACAGCAAAGTGGTTTTCTCAGTGCATAGAATGCTTTGACATTCTCAGCAGTATACATTTCAGTTTTCCATCAAAGTACTGATTGCAAACCTAATGGAAACATCTCAACTTAACTTTCCACATGATTCTGAGTTGTATAAAACTAGTTTCATGGCTCTGCTCAGCAAGACAAAAAAGTGCTTTTCTCAGTGCATAAAATGCTTTCACAATAGCCATAGTATACATTTCAGTTTTCCACAAAAGAAATGAGTGCAAACCTGATGGAAACATTTTAAGTTAACTTTCCACATGATTCTGAGCTGTATAAAACTTGTTTCATGCCTCTGCTCAGCAAGACAGCAAAGTGGTTTTCTCATTGCATAAAATGCTTTGACTTTACCAACAGTATACATTTCAGTTTTCCATCAAAGTACTGATTGCAAACTAATGGAAACATCTCAACTTAACTTTCCACATGATTCTGAGTTGTATAAAACTAGTTTCATGCATCTGTTCAGCAAGACAAAAAAGTGCTTTTCTCAGTGCATAAAATGCTTTGACAAAAGCAATCGTATACATTTCAGTTTTCCAGCAAAGTACAGAGTGCAAACCTAGTGGAAACATCTAAAGTTAACTTTCCACATGATTCTGAGTTGTATAAAACTAGTTTCATGCCTGTGCTCAGCAAGAAACAAAGTGGTTTTCTCACTGCATACACTGCTTTGACATTACCAATACTATACATTTCAGTTTTCCATCAAAGTACTGATTGCAAACCTAATGGAAACATTTTAAGTTAACTTTCCACATGATTCTGAGTGGTTTAAAACTGGATTCATGCCTCTTTTCAGCGAGACAAAAAAGTGGTTTTCTCAGTGCATAAAAAGCTTTGACAGTAGCAATACTATAAATTTGTGTTTTCCACCAAAGTACTGATTGCAAACCTAATGGAAACATCTCAACTTAACTTTCCACATGATTCTGAGTTGTATAAAACTTGTTTCATGCCTCTGATCAGCAAGACAAAAAAGTGGTTTTCTCAGTGCATAAAATGCTTTGACATTACCAACAGTATACATTTCAGTTTTCCACCAAAGTACTGAGTGCAAACCTAATGGAAACATTTTAAGTTAACTTTCCACATGATTCTGAGTTCTATAAAACTCGTTTCATTCCTCTGCTCAGCAAGACAAAAACGTGGTTTTCTCATTGCACAAAATGCTTTGACATTACCAGTAGTATACATTTCAGTTTTCCGTCAAAGTACTGATTGCAAACGTAATGGAAACACCTAAAGTTAACTTTCCACATGATTCTGAGCTGTATAATACTAGTTTCATGGCTCTGCTCAGCAAGACAAAAAAGTCGTTTTCTCAGTGCCTGCAAAGCTTTGACAAAAGCAATCGTATACATTTCAGTTTTCCAGCAAAGTACTGAGTGCAAACCTAATGGAAACATCTAAAGGTAACTTTCCACATGATTCTGAGTTGTATAAAACTAGTTTCATGCCTGTGCTCAGCAAGAAACAAAGTGGTTTTCTCACTGCATACACTGCTTTGACATTACCAATACTATACATTTCAGTTTTCCATCAGAGTACTGATTGCAAACCTAATGGAAACATTTTAAGTTAACTTTCCACATGATTCTGAGTGGTTTAAAACTGGTTTCATGCCTCTTTTCAGCAAGACAAAAAAGCGGTTTTCTCAGTGCATAAAAAGCTTTGACAGTAGCAATACTATAAATTTGTGTTTTCCACCAAAGTACTGATTGCAAACCTAATGGAAACATCTCAACTTAACTTTCCACATGATTCTGAGTTGTATAAAACTTGTTTCATGCCTCTGATCAGCAAGACAAAAAAGTGGTTTTCTCAGTGCATAAAATGCTTTGACATTACCAACAGTATACATTTCAGGTTTCCATCAAAGTACTGATTGCAAACTAATGGAAACATCTAAAGTTAACTTTCCACATGATTCTGAGCTGTATAAAACTAGTTTCATGGCTCTGCTCAGCAAGACAAAAAAGTGGTTTTCTCAGTGCCTACAATGCTTTGACAAAAGCAATCGTATACATTTCAGTTTTCCAGCAAAGTACTGAGTGCAAACCTAATGGAAACATCTAAAGTTAACTTTCCACATGATTCTGAGTTGTATAAAACTAGTTTCATGCCTGTGCTCAGCAAGAAACAAAGTGGTTTTCTCACTGCATTACACTGCTTTGACATTACCAATACTATACATTTCAGTTTTCCATCAAAGTACTGATTGAAAACCTAATGGAAACATTTTAAGTTAACTTTCCACATGATTCTGAGTGGTTTAAAACTGGTTTCATGCCTCTTTTCAGCAAGACAAAAAAGCGGTTTTCTCAGTGCATAAAAAGCTTTGACAGTAGCAATACTATAAATTTGTGTTTTCCACCAAAGTACTGATTGCAAACCTAATGGAAACATCTCAACTTAACTTTCCACATGATTCTGAGTTGTATAAAACTTGTTTCATGCCTCTGATCAGCAAGACAAAAAAGTGGTTTTCTCAGTGCATAAAATGCTTTGACATTACCAACAGTATACATTTCAGGTTTCCATCAAAGTACTGATTGCAAACTAATGGAAACATCTCAACTTAACTTTCCACATGATTCTGAGTTGTATAAAACTAGTTTCATGCATCTGTTCAGCAAGACAAAAAAGTGGTTTTCTCAGTGTCTACAATGCTTTGACAAAAGTAATCGTATACATTTCAGTTTTCCACAAAAGAAATGAGTGCAAACCTGATGGAAACATTTTAAGTTAACTTTCCACATGATTCTGAGCTGTATAAAACTAGTTTCATGGCTCTGCTCAGCAAGACAAAAAAGTGGTTTTCTCAGTGCCTACAATGCTTTGACAATAGCCATAGTATACATTTCAGTTTTCCACCAAAGTACTGAGTGCAAACCTAATGGAAACATTT
Organism: Mobula birostris; assembly: GCF_030028105.1. Classification (NCBI taxonomy): domain Eukaryota; kingdom Metazoa; phylum Chordata; class Chondrichthyes; order Myliobatiformes; family Myliobatidae; genus Mobula; species Mobula birostris. The sequence goes on along the minus strand of NW_027278536.1, from coordinate 61,350 downwards.
TAAATTAACTTTCTCCATGCTTCTGAGTTGTCTAAAACTTGTTTCATGCCTCTGCTCAGCAAGACAGCAAAGTGGTTTTCTCAGTGCATAGAATGCTTTGACATTCTCAGCAGTATACATTTCAGTTTTCCATCAAAGTACTGATTGCAAACCTAATGGAAACATCTCAACTTAACTTTCCACATGATTCTGAGTTGTATAAAACTAGTTTCATGGCTCTGCTCAGCAAGACAAAAAAGTGCTTTTCTCAGTGCATGAAATGCTTTGACAATAGCCATAGTATACATTTCAGTTTTCCACAAAAGAAATGAGTGCAAACCTGATGGAAACATTTTAAGTTAACTTTCCACATGATTCTGAGCTGTATAAAAGTTGTTTCATGCCTCTGCTCAGCCAGACAAAAACGTGGTTTTCTCATTGCATAAAATGCTTTGACTTTACCAACAGTATACATTTCAGTTTTCCATCAAAGTACTGATTGCAAACTAATGGAAACATCTCAACTTAACTTTCCACATGATTCTGAGTTGTATAAAACTAGTTTCATGCATCTGTTCAGCAAGACAAAAAAGTGGTTTTCTCAGTGTCTACAATGCTTTGACAAATGCAATCGTATACATTTCAGTTTTCCACAAAAGATCTGAGTGCAAACCTGATGGAAACATTTTAAGTTAACTTTCCACATGATTCTGAGTTGTTTCAAACTTGTTTCATGCCTCTGCTCAGCAAGACAAAAAAGTGGTTGTCTCATTGCATACAATGCTTTGTCAATAGCAATAGTATATATTTCAGTTTTCCAGCAAAGTACTGAGTGCAAACCTAATGGAAACTTCTAAAGCTAACTTTCCACATGATTCTGAGTTTTTTAAAAGTTGTTTCATGGCTCTGATCAGCAAGACAAAAAAGTGGTTTTCTCAGTGCATAAAATGCTTTGACAATAGCAATAGTATACATTACAGTTTTCCAGCAAAGTACTGAGTGCAAACCTAATGGAAACATTTTAAATCAACTTTCTCCATGATTCTGAGTTGTCTAAAACTTGTTTCATGCCTCTGCTCAGCAAGACAGCAAAGTGGTTTTCTCAGTGCATACAATGCTTTGACATTCCCAACAGTATACATTTCAGTTTTCCATCAAAGTACTGATTGCAAACCTAATGGAAACATCTAAAGTTAACTTTCCACATGATTCTGAGCTGTATAAAACTAGTTTCATGGCTCTGCTCAGCAAGACAAAAAAGTGGTTTTCTCAGTGCCTACAATGCTTTGACAATAGCCATAGTATACATTTCAGTTTTCCACCAAAGTACTGAGTGCAAACCTAATGGAAACATTTTAAATTAACTTTCTCCATGATTCTGAGTTGTCTAAAACTTGTTTCATGCCTCTGCTCAGCAAGAGAGCAAAGTGGTTTTCTCAGTGCATAGAATGCTTTGACATTCTCAGCAGTATACATTTCAGTTTTCCATCAAAGTACTGATTGCAAACCTAATGGAAACATCTCAACTTAACTTTCCACATGATTCTGAGTTGTATAAAACTAGTTTCATGCATCTGTTCAGCAAGACAAAAAAGTGGTTTTCACAGTGTCTACAATGCTTTGACAAAAGCAATCGTATACATTTCAGTTTTCCAGCAAAGTACAGAGTGCAAACCTAATGGAAACATTTTAAGTTAACTTTCCACATGATTCTGAGTGGTTTAAAACTGGTTTCATGCCTCTTTTCAGCAAGACAAAAAAGTGGTTTTCTCAGTGCATAAAAAGCTTTGACAGTAGCAATACTATAAATTTGTGTTTTCCACCAAAGTACTGATTGCAAACCTAATGGAAACATCTCAACTTAACTTTCCACATGATTCTGAGTTGTATAAAACTTGTTTCATGCCTCTGATCAGCAAGACAAAAAAGTGGTTTTCTCAGTGCATAAAATGCTTTGACATTACCAACAGTATACATTTCAGTTTTCCACCAAAGTACTGAGTGCAAACCTAATGGAAACATTTTAAGTTAACTTTCCACATGATTCTGAGTTGTATAAAACTAGTTTCATGCATCTGTTCAGCAAGACAAAAAAGTGGTTTTCTTAGTGTCTACAATGCTTTGACAAAAGCAATCGTATACATTTCAGTTTTCCACCAAAGTACTGAGTGCAAACCTAATGGAAACATTTTAAATTAACTTTCTCCATGATTCTGAGTTGTCTAAAACTTGTTTCATGCCTCTGCTCAGCAAGACAGCAAAGTGGTTTTCTCAGTGCATAGAATGCTTTGACATTCTCAGCAGTATACATTTCAGTTTTCCATCAAAGTACTGATTGCAAACCTAATGGAAACATCTCAACTTAACTTTCCACATGATTCTGAGTTGTATAAAACTAGTTTCATGGCTCTGCTCAGCAAGACAAAAAAGTGCTTTTCTCAGTGCATGAAATGCTTTGACAATAGCCATAGTATACATTTCAGTTTTCCACAAAAGAAATGAGTGCAAACCTGATGGAAACATTTTAAGTTAACTTTCCACATGATTCTGAGCTGTATAAAAGTTGTTTCATGCCTCTGCTCAGCCAGACAAAAACGTGGTTTTCTCATTGCATAAAATGCTTTGACTTTACCAACAGTATACATTTCAGTTTTCCATCAAAGTACTGATTGCAAACTAATGGAAACATCTCAACTTAACTTTCCACATGATTCTGAGTTGTATAAAACTAGTTTCATGCATCTGTTCAGCAAGACAAAAAGTGGTTTTCTCAGTGTCTACAATGCTTTGACAAATGCAATCGTATACATTTCAGTTTTCCACAAAAGATCTGAGTGCAAACCTGATGGAAACATTTTAAGTTAACTTTCCACATGATTCTGAGTTGTTTCAAACTTGTTTCATGCCTCTGCTCAGCAAGACAAAAAAGTGGTTGTCTCATTGCATACAATGCTTTGTCAATAGCAATAGTATATATTTCAGTTTTCCAGCAAAGTACTGAGTGCAAACCTAATGGAAACTTCTAAAGCTAACTTTCCACATGATTCTGAGTTTTTTAAAAGTTGTTTCATGGCTCTGATCAGCAAGACAAAAAAGTGGTTTTCTCAGTGCATAAAATGCTTTGACAATAGCAATAGTATACATTACAGTTTTCCAGCAAAGTACTGAGTGCAAACCTAATGGAAACATTTTAAATCAACTTTCTCCATGATTCTGAGTTGTCTAAAACTTGTTTCATGCCTCTGCTCAGCAAGACAGCAAAGTGGTTTTCTCAGTGCATACAATGCTTTGACATTCCCAACAGTATACATTTCAGTTTTCCATCAAAGTACTGATTGCAAACCTAATGGAAACATCTAAAGTTAACTTTCCACATGATTCTGAGCTGTATAAAACTAGTTTCATGGCTCTGCTCAGCAAGACAAAAAAGTGGTTTTCTCAGTGCCTACAATGCTTTGACAATAGCCATAGTATACATTTCAGTTTTCCACCAAAGTACTGAGTGCAAACCTAATGGAAACATTTTAAATTAACTTTCTCCATGATTCTGAGTTGTCTAAAACTTGTTTCATGCCTCTGCTCAGCAAGACAGCAAAGTGGTTTTCTCAGTGCATACAATGCTTTGACATTCCCAACAGTATACATTTCAGTTTTCCATCAAAGTACTGATTGCAAACCTAATGGAAACATCTCAACTTAAATTTCCACATGATTTTGAGTTGTATAAAACTAGTTCCATGGCTCTGCTCAGCAAGACAAAAAAGTGCTTTTCTCAGTGCATAAAATGCTTTGACAATAGCAATAGTATACATTTCAGTTTTCCACCAAAATACTGAGTGCAAACCTAATGGAAACATTTTAAATTAACTTTCTCCATGATTCTGAGTTGTCTAAAACTTGTTTCATGCCTCTGCTCAGCAAGACAGCAAAGTGGTTTTCTCAGTGCATACAATGCTTTAACATTCCCAACAGTATACCTTTCAGTTTTCCATCAAAGTATTGATTGCAAACCTAATGCAAACATCTAAAGTTAACTTTCCACATGATTCTGAGTTGTATAAAACTAGTTTCATGCATCTGTTCAGCAAGACAAAAAAGTGGTTTTCTCAGTGTCTACAATGCTTTGACAAAAGCAATCGTATACATTTCAGTTTTCCACAAAAGAACTGAGTGCAAACCTGATGGAAACATTTTAAATTAACTTTCCACATGATTCTGAGTTGTTTCAAACTTGTTTCATGCCTCTGCTCAGCAAGACAAAAAAGTGGTTGTCTCATTGCATACAATGCTTTGTCAATAGCAATAGTATACATTTCAGTTTTCCAGCAAAGTACTGAGTGCAAACCTAATGGAAACTTCTAAAGTTAACTTTCCACATGATTCTGAGTTGTTTAAAAGTTGTTTCATGGCTCTGCTCAGCAAGACAAAAAAGTGGTTTTCTCAGTGCATACAATGCTTTGACATTACCAACCGTATACATTTAGGTTTTCCATCAAAGTACTGAGTGCAAACCTAATGGAAACATCTAAATTTAACTTTCCACATGATTCTGAGTTGTATAAAACTTGTTTCATGCCTCTGCTCAGCAAGACAAAAACGTGGTTTTCTCATTGCATAAAATGCTTTGACTTTACCAACAGTATACATTTCAGTTTTCCATCAAAGTACTGATTGCAAACCTAATGGAAACATCTAAAGTTAACTTTCCACATGATTCTGAGCTGTATAAAACTAGTTTCATGGCTCTGCTCAGCAAGACAAAAAAGTGGTTTTCTCAGTGCCTACAATGCTTTGACAAAAGCAATCGTATACATTTCAGTTTTCCAGCAAAGTACTGAGTGCAAACCTAATGGAAACATCTAAAGTTAACTTTCCACATGATTCTGAGTTGTATAAAACTAGTTTCATGCCTGTGCTCAGCAAGAAACAAAGTGGTTTTGTCACTGCATACACTGCTTTGACATTACCAATACTATACATTTCAGTTTTCCATCAAAGTACTGATTGCAAACCTAATGGAAACATTTTAAGTTAACTTTCCACATGATTCTGAGTGGTTTAAAACTGGTTTCATGCCTCTTTTCAGCAAGACAAAAAAGTGGTTTTCTCAGTGCATAAAAAGCTTTGACAGTAGCAATACTATAAATTTGTGTTTTCCACCAAAGTACTGATTGCAAACCTAATGGAAACATCTCAACTTAACTTTCCACATGATTCTGAGTTGTATAAAACTTGTTTCATGCCTCTGATCAGCAAGACAAAAAAGTGGTTTTCTCAGTGCATAAAATGCTTTGACATTACCAACAGTATACATTTCAGTTTTCCACCAAAGTACTGAGTGCAAACCTAATGGAAACATTTTAAGTTAACTTTCCACATGATTCTGAGTTCTATAAAACTCGTTTCATGCCTCTGCTCAGCAAGACAAAAAAGTGGTTTTCTCATTGCACAAAATGCTTTGACATTACCAATAGTATACATTTCAGTTTTCCGTCAAAGTACTGATTGCAAACGTAATGGAAACACCTAAAGTTAACTTGCCACATGATTCTGAGCTGTATAATACTAGTTTCATGGCTCTGCTCAGCAAGACAAAAAAGTCGTTTTCTCAGTGCCTGCAATGCTTTGACAAAAGCAATCGTATACATTTCAGTTTTCCAGCAAAGTACTGAGTGCAAACCTAATGGAAACATCTAAAGTTAACTTTCCACATGATTCTGAGTTGTATAAAACTAGTTTCATGCCTGTGCTCAGCAAGAAACAAAGTGGTTTTCTCACTGCATTACACTGCTTTGACATTACCAATACTATACATTTCAGTTTTCCATCAAAGTACTGATTGCAAACCTAATGGAAACATTTTAAGTTAACTTTCCACATGATTCTGAGTGGTTTAAAACTGGTTTCATGCCTCTTTTCAGCAAGACAAAAAAGCGGTTTTCTCAGTGCATAAAAAGCTTTGACAGTAGCAATACTATAAATTTGTGTTTTCCACCAAAGTGCTGATTGCAAACCTAATGGAAACATCTCAACTTAACTTTCCACATGATTCTGAGTTGTATAAAACTTGTTTCATGCCTCTGATCAGCAAGACAAAAAAGTGGTTTTCTCAGTGCATAAAATGCTTTGACATTACCAACAGTATACATTTCAGGTTTCCATCAAAGTACTGATTGCAAACTAATGGAAACATCTCAACTTAACTTTCCACATGATTCTGAGTTGTATAAAACTAGTTTCATGCATCTGTTCAGCAAGACAAAAAAGTGGTTTTCTCAGTGTCTACAATGCTTTGACAAAAGTAATCGTATACATTTCAGTTTTCCACAAAAGAAATGAGTGCAAACCTGATGGAAACATTTTAAGTTAACTTTCCACATGATTCTGAGCTGTATAAAACTTGTTTCATGCCTCTGCTCAGCAAGACAAAAACGTGGTTTTCTCATTGCATAAAATGCTTTGACTTTACCAACAGTATACATTTCAGTTTTCCATCAAAGTACTGATTGCAAACCTAATGGAAACATCTAAAGTTAACTTTCCACATGATTCTGAGCTGTATAAAACTAGTTTCATGGCTCTGCTCAGCAAGACAAAAAAGTGGTTTTCTCAGTGCCGACAATGCTTTGACAATAGCCATAGTATACATTTCAGTTTTCCACCAAAGTACTGAGTGCAAACCTAATGGAAACATTTTAAATTAACTTTCTCCATGATTCTGAGTTGTCTAAAACTTGTTTCATGCCTCTGCTCAGCAAGACAGCAAAGTGGTTTTCTCAGTGCATAGAATGCTTTGACATTCTCAGCAGTATACATTTCAGTTTTCCATCAAAGTACTGATTGCAAACCTAATGGAAACATCTCAACTTAACTTTCCACATGATTCTGAGTTGTATAAAACTAGTTTCATGGCTCTGCTCAGCAAGACAAAAAAGTGCTTTTCTCAGTGCATGAAATGCTTTGACAATAGCCATAGTATACATTTCAGTTTTCCACAAAAGAAATGAGTGCAAACGTGATGGAAACATTTTAAGTTAACTTTCCACATGATTCTGAGCTGTATAAAAGTTGTTTCATGCCTCTGCTCAGCCAGACAAAAACGTGGTTTTCTCATTGCATAAAATGCTTTGACTTTACCAACAGTATACATTTCAGTTTTCCATCAAAGTACTGATTGCAAACTAATGGAAACATCTCAACTTAACTTTCCACATGATTCTGAGTTGTATAAAACTAGTTTCATGCATCTGTTCAGCAAGACAAAAAAGTGGTTTTCTCAGTGTCTACAATGCTTTGACAAATGCAATCGTATACATTTCAGTTTTCCACAAAAGATCTGAGTGCAAACCTGATGGAAACATTTTAAGTTAACTTTCCACATGATTCTGAGTTGTTTCAAACTTGTTTCATGCCTCTGCTCAGCAAGACAAAACAGTGGTTGTCTCATTGCATACAATGCTTTGTCAATAGCAATAGTATATATTTCAGTTTTCCAGCAAAGTACTGAGTGCAAACCTAATGGAAACTTCTAAAGCTAACTTTCCACATGATTCTGAGTTTTTTAAAAGTTGTTTCATGGCTCTGATCAGCAAGACAAAAAAGTGGTTTTCTCAGTGCATAAAATGCTTTGACAATAGCAATAGTATACATTACAGTTTTCCAGCAAAGTACTGAGTGCAAACCTAATGGAAACATTTTAAATCAACTTTCTCCATGATTCTGAGTTGTCTAAAACTTGTTTCATGCCTCTGCTCAGCAAGACAGCAAAGTGGTTTTCTCAGTGCATACAATGCTTTGACATTCCCAACAGTATACATTTCAGTTTTCCATCAAAGTACTGATTGCAAACCTAATGGAAACATCTAAAGTTAACTTTCCACATGATTCTGAGCTGTATAAAACTAGTTTCATGGCTCTGCTCAGCAAGACAAAAAAGTGGTTTTCTCAGTGCCTACAATGCTTTGACAATAGCCATAGTATACATTTCAGTTTTCCACCAAAGTACTGAGTGCAAACCTAATGGAAACATTTTAAATTAACTTTCTCCATGATTCTGAGTTGTCTAAAACTTGTTTCATGCCTCTGCTCAGCAAGACAGCAAAGTGGTTTTCTCAGTGCATACAATGCTTTGACATTCCCAACAGTATACATTTCAGTTTTCCATCAAAGTACTGATTGCAAACCTAATGGAAACATCTCAACTTAAATTTCCACATGATTTTGAGTTGTATAAAACTAGTTTCATGGCTCTGCTCAGCAAGACAAAAAAGTGCTTTTCTCAGTGCATAAAATGCTTTGACAATAGCAATAGTATACATTTCAGTTTTCCACCAAAATACTGAGTGCAAACCTAATGGAAACATTTTAAATTAACTTTCTCCATGATTCTGAGTTGTCTAAAACTTGTTTCATGCCTCTGCTCAGCAAGACAGCAAAGTGGTTTTCTCAGTGCATACAATGCTTTAACATTCCCAACAGTATACCTTTCAGTTTTCCATCAAAGTATTGATTGCAAACCTAATGCAAACATCTAAAGTTAACTTTCCACATGATTCTGAGTTGTATAAAACTAGTTTCATGCATCTGTTCAGCAAGACAAAAAAGTGGTTTTCTCAGTGTCTACAATGCTTTGACAAAAGCAATCGTATACATTTCAGTTTTCCACAAAAGAACTGAGTGCAAACCTGATGGAAACATTTTAAATTAACTTTCCACATGATTCTGAGTTGTTTCAAACTTGTTTCATGCCTCTGCTCAGCAAGACAAAAAAGTGGTTGTCTCATTGCATACAATGCTTTGTCAATAGCAATAGTATACATTTCAGTTTTCCAGCAAAGTACTGAGTGCAAACCTAATGGAAACTTCTAAAGTTAACTTTCCACATGATTCTGAGTTGTTTAAAAGTTGTTTCATGGCTCTGCTCAGCAAGACAAAAAAGTGGTTTTCTCAGTGCATACAATGCTTTGACATTACCAACCGTATACATTTAGGTTTTCCATCAAAGTACTGAGTGCAAACCTAATGGAAACATCTATATTTAACTTTCCACATGATTCTGAGTTGTATAAAACTTGTTTCATGCCTCTGCTCAGCAAGACAAAAAAGTGGTTTTCGCATTGCATAAAATGCTTTGACATTACCAATAGTATACATTTCAGTTTTCCGTCAAAGTACTGATTGCAAACGTAATGGAAACACCTAAAGTTAACTTTCCACACGATTCTGAGCTGTATAATACTAGTTTCATGGCTCTGCTCAGCAAGACAAAAAAGTCGTTTTCTCAGTGCCTGCAATGCTTTGACAAAAGCAATCGTATACATTTCAGTTTTCCAGCAAAGTACTGAGTGCAAACCTAATGGAAACATCTAAAGTTAACTTTCCACATGATTCTGAGTTGTATAAAACTAGTTTCATGCCAGTGCTCAGCAAGAAACAAAGTGGTTTTCTCACTGCATACACTGCTTTGACATTACCAATACTATACATTTCAGTTTTCCATCAAAGTAGTGATTGCAAACCTAATGGAAACATTTTAAGTTAACTTTCCACATGATTCTGAGTGGTTTAAAACTGGTTTCATGCCTCTTTTCAGCAAGACAAAAAAGTGGTTTTCTCAGTGCATAAAAAGCTTTGACAGTAGCAATACTATAAATTTGTGTTTTCCACCAAAGTACTGATTGCAAACCTAATGGAAACATCTCAACTTAACTTTCCACATGATTCTGAGTTTTTTAAAAGTTGTTTCATGGCTCTGATCAGCAAGACAAAAAAGTGGTTTTCTCAGTGCATAAAATGCTTTGACAATAGCAATAGTATACATTTCAGTTTTCCAGCAAAGTACTGAGTGCAAACCTAATGGAAACATTTTAAATCAACTTTCTCCATGATTCTGAGTTGTCTAAAACTTGTTTCATGCCTCTGATCAGCAAGACAAAAAAGTGGTTTTCTCAGTGTATAAAATGCTTTGACATTACCAACAGTATACATTTCAGGTTTCCATCAAAGTACTGATTGCAAACTAATGGAAACATCTCAACTTAACTTTCCACATGATTCTGAGTTGTATAAAACTAGTTTCATGCATCTGTTCAGCAAGACAAAAAAGTGGTTTTCTCAGTGTCTACAATGCTTTGACAAAAGTAATCGTATACATTTCAGTTTTCCACAAAAGAAATGAGTGCAAACCTGATGGAAACATTTTAAGTTAACTTTCCACATCATTCTGAGCTGTATAAAACTTGTTTCATGCCTCTGCTCAGCAAGACAAAAACGTGGTTTTCTCATTGCATAAAATGCTTTGACTTTACCAACAGTATGCATCAGTTTTCCATCAAAGTACTGATTGCAAACCTAATGGAAACATCTAAAGTTAACTTTCCACATGATTCTGAGTTGTATAAAACTAGTTTCATGCCTGTGCTCAGCAAGAAACAAAGTGGTTTTCTCACTGCATACACTGCTTTGACATTACCAATACTATACATTTCAGTTTTCCATCAAAGTACTGATTGCAAACCTAATGGAAACATTTTAAGTTAACTTTCCACATGATTCTGAGTGGTTTAAAACTGGTTTCATGCCTCTTTTCAGCAAGACAAAAAAGTGGTTTTCTCAGTGCATAAAAAGCTTTGACAGTAGCAATACTATAAATTTGTGTTTTCCACCAAAGTACTGATTGCAAACCTAATGGAAACATCTCAACTTAACTTTCCACATGATTCTGAGTTGTATAAAACTTGTTTCATGCCTCTGATCAGCAAGACAAAAAAGTGGTTTTCTCAGTGCATAAAATGCTTTGACATTACCAACAGTATACATTTCAGTTTTCCACCAAAGTACTGAGTGCAAACCTAATGGAAACATTTTAAGTTAACTTTCCACATGATTCTGAGTTCTACAAAACTCGTTTCATTCCTCTGCTCAGCAAGACAAAAAAGTGGTTTTCTCATTGCACAAAATGCATTGACATTACCAGTAGTATACATTTCAGTTTTCCGTCAAAGTACTGATTGCAAACGTAATGGAAACACCTAAAGTTAACTTTCCACATGATTCTGAGCTGTATAATACTAGTTTCATGGCTCTGCTCAGCAAGACAAAAAAGTCGTTTTCTCAGTGCCTGCAAAGCTTTGACAAAAGCAATCGTATACATTTCAGTCTTCCAGCAAAGTACTGAGTGCAAACCTAATGGAAACATCTAAAGTTAACTTTCCACATGATTCTGAGTTGTATAAAACTAGTTTCATGCCTGTGCTCAGCAAGAAACAAAGTGGTTTTCTCACTGCATACACCGCTTTGACATTACCAATACTATACATTTCAGTTTTCCATCAGAGTACAGATTGCAAACCTAATGGAAACATTTTAAGTTAACTTTCCACATGATTCTGAGTGGTTTAAAACTGGTTTCATGCCTCTTTTCAGCAAGACAAAAAAGCGGTTTTCTCAGTGCATAAAAAGCTTTGACAGTAGCAATACTATAAATTTGTGTTTTCCACCAAAGTACTGATTGCAAACCTAATGGAAACATCTCAACTTAACTTTCCACATGATTCTGAGTTGTATAAAACTTGTTTCATGCCTCTGATCAGCAAGACAAAAAAGTGGTTTTCTCAGTGCATAAAATGCTTTGACATTACCAACAGTATACATTTCAGTTTTCCACCAAAGTACTGAGTGCAAACCTAATGGAAACATTTTAAGTAAACTTTCCACATGATTCTGAGTTGTATAAAACTAGTTTCATGCATCTGTTCAGCAAGACAAAAAAGTGGTTTTCTCAGTGTCTACAATGCTTTGACAAAAGCAATCGTATAGATTTCAGTTTTACACAAAAGAACTGATTGCAAACCTAATGGAAACTCTTAACGTAACTTTCCAATGATTCTGAGTTGTATAAAAGTTGTTTAATGGCTCTGCTCAGCAAGACAACAAAGTGGTTTTCTCAGTGCTTACAATGCTTTGACATTACCAATAGTATACATTTCAGTTTTCCGTCAAAGTACTGATTGCAAACGTAATGGAAACACCTAAAGTTAACTTTCCACATGATTCTGAGCTGTATAATACTAGTTTCATGGCTCTGCTCAGCAAGACAAAAAAGTCGTTTTCTCAGTGCCTGCAATACTTTGACAAAAGCAATCGTATACATTTCAGTTTTCCAGCAAAGTACTGAGTGCAAACCTAATGGAAACATCTAAAGTTAACTTTCCACATGATTCTGAGTTGTATAAAACTAGTTTCATGCCTGTGCTCAGCAAGAAACAAAGTGGTTTTCTCACTGCATTACACTGCTTTGACATTACCAATACTATACATTTCAGTTTTCCATCAAAGTAGTGATTGCAAACCTAATGGAAACATTTTAAGTTAACTTTCCACATGATTCTGAGTGGTTTAAAACTGGTTTCATGCCTCTTTTCAGCAAGACAAAAAAGCGGTTTTCTCAGTGCATAAAAAGCTTTGACAGTAGCAATACTATAAATTTGTGTTTTCCACCCAAGTACTGATTGCAAACCTAATGGAAACATCTCAACTTAACTTTCCACATGATTCTGAGTTGTATAAAACTTGTTTCATGCCTCTGATCAGCAAGACAAAAAAGTGGTTTTCTCAGTGCATAAAATGCTTTGACATTACCAACAGTATACATTTCAGGTTTCCATCAAAGTACTGATTGCAAACTAATGGAAACATCTCAACTTAACTTTCCACATGATTCTGAGTTGTATAAAACTAGTTTCATGCATCTGTTCAGCAAGACAAAAAAGTGGTTTTCTCAGTGTCTACAATGCTTTGACAAAAGTAATCGTATACATTTCAGTTTTCCACAAAAGAAATGAGTGCAAACCTGATGGAAACATTTTAAGTTAACTTTCCACATGATTCTGAGCTGTATAAAACTTGTTTCATGCCTCTGCTCAGCAAGACAAAAACGTGGTTTTCTCATTGCATAAAATGCTTTGACTTTACCAACAGTATACATTTCAGTTTTCCATCAAAGTACTGATTGCAAACCTAATGGAAACATCTCAACTTAACTTTCCACATGATTCTGAGTTGTATAAAACTAGTTTAATGGCTCTGCTCAGCAAGACAAAAAAGTGCTTTTCTCAGTGCATGAAATGCTTTGACAATAGCCATAGTATACATTTCAGTTTTCCACAAAAGAAATGAGTGCAAACCTGATGGAAACATTTTAAGTTAACTTTCCACATGATTCTGAGCTGTATAAAAGTTGTTTCATGCCTCTGCTCAGCCAGACAAAAACGTGGTTTTCTCATTGCATAAAATGCTTTGACTTTACCAACAGTATACATTTCAGTTTTCCATCAAAGTACTGATTGCAAACTAATGGAAACATCTCAACTTAACTTTCCACATGATTCTGAGTTGTATAAAACTAGTTTCTTGCATCTGTTCAGCAAGACAAAAAAGTGGTTTTCTCAGTGTCTACAATGCTTTGACAAATGCAATCGTATACATTTCAGTTTTCCACAAAAGATCTGAGTGCAAACCTGATGGAAACATTTTAAGTTAACTTTCCACATGATTCTGAGTTGTTTCAAACTTGTTTCATGCCTCTGCTCAGCAAGACAAAAAAGTGGTTGTCTCATTGCATACAATGCTTTGTCAATAGCAATAGTATATATTTCAGTTTTCCAGCAAAGTACTGAGTGCAAACCTAATGGAAACTTCTAAAGCTAACTTTCCACATGATTCTGAGTTTTTTAAAAGTTGTTTCATGGCTCTGATCAGCAAGACAAAAAAGTGGTTTTCTCAGTGCATAAAATGCTTTGACAATAGCAATAGTATACATTACAGTTTTCCAGCAAAGTACTGAGTGCAAACCTAATGGAATCATTTTAAATCAACTTTCTCCATGATTCTGAGTTGTCTAAAACTTGTTTCATGCCTCTGCTCAGCAAGACAGCAAAGTGGTTTTCTCAGTGCATACAATGCTTTGACATTCCCAACAGTATACATTTCAGTTTTCCATCAAAGTACTGATTGCAAACCTAATGGAAACATCTAAAGTTAACTTTCCACATGATTCTGAGCTGTATAAAACTAGTTTCATGGCTCTGCTCAGCAAGACAAAAAAGTGGTTTTCTCAGTGCCTACAATGCTTTGACAATAGCCATAGTATACATTTCAGTTTTCCACCAAAGTACTGAGTGCAAACCTAATGGAAACATTTTAAATTAACTTTCTCCATGATTCTGAGTTGTCTAAAACTTGTTTCATGCCTCTGCTCAGCAAGACAGCAAAGTGGTTTTCTCAGTGCATACAATGCTTTGACATTCCCAACAGTATACATTTCAGTTTTCCATCAAAGTACTGATTGCAAACCTAATGGAAACATCTCAACTTAAATTTCCACATGATTTTGAGTTGTATAAAACTAGTTTCATGGCTCTGCTCAGCAAGACAAAAAAGTGCTTTTCTCAGTGCATAAAATGCTTTGACAATAGCAATAGTATACATTTCAGTTTTCCACCAAAATACTGAGTGCAAACCTAATGGAAACATTTTAAATTAACTTTCTCCATGATTCTGAGTTGTCTAAAACTTGTTTCATGCCTCTGCTCAGCAAGACAGCAAAGTGGTTTTCTCAGTGCATACAATGCTTTAACATTCCCAACAGTATACCTTTCAGTTTTCCATCAAAGTATTGATTGCAAACCTAATGCAAACATCTAAAGTTAACTTTCCACATGATTCTGAGTTGTATAAAACTAGTTTCATGCATCTGTTCAGCAAGTCAAAAAAGTGGTTTTCTCAGTGTCTACAATGCTTTGACAAAAGCAATCGTATACATTTCAGTTTTCCACAAAAGAACTGAGTGCAAACCTGATGGAAACATTTTAAATTAACTTTCCACATGATTCTGAGTTGTTTCAAACTTGTTTCATGCCTCTGCTCAGCAAGACAAAAAAGTGGTTGTCTCATTGCATACAATGCTTTGTCAATAGCAATAGTATACATTTCAGTTTTGCAGCAAAGTACTGAGTGCAAACCTAATGGAAACTTCTAAAGTTAACTTTCCACATGATTCTGAGTTGTTTAAAAGTTGTTTCATGGCTCTGCTCAGCAAGACAAAAAAGTGGTTTTCTCAGTGCATACAATGCTTTGACATTACCAACCGTATACATTTAGGTTTTCCATCAAAGTACTGAGTGCAAACCTAATGGAAACATCTAAATTTAACTTTCCACATGATTCTGAGTTGTATAAAACTTGTTTCATGCCTCTGCTCAGCAAGACAAAAAAGTGGTTTTCGCATTGCATAAAATGCTTTGACATTACCAATAGTATACATTTCAGTTTTCCGTCAAAGTACTGATTGCAAACGTAATGGAAACACCTAAAGTTAACTTTCCACACGATTCTGAGCTGTATAATACTAGTTTCATGGCTCTGCTCAGCAAGACAAAAAAGTCGTTTTCTCAGTGCCTGCAATGCTTTGACAAAAGCAATCGTATACATTTCAGTTTTCCAGCAAAGTACTGAGTGCAAACCTAATGGAAACATCTAAAGTTAACTTTCCACATGATTCTGAGTTGTATAAAACTAGTTTCATGCCTGTGCTCAGCAAGAAACAAAGTGGTTTTCTCACTGCATACACTGCTTTGACATTACCAATACTATACATTTCAGTTTTCCATCAAAGTAGTGATTGCAAACCTAATGGAAACATTTTAAGTTAACTTTCCACATGATTCTGAGTGGTTTAAAACTGGTTTCATGCCTCTTTTCAGCAAGACAAAAAAGTGGTTTTCTCAGTGCATAAAAAGCTTTGACAGTAGCAATACTATAAATTTGTGTTTTCCACCAAAGTACTGATTGCAAACCTAATGGAAACATCTCAACTTAACTTTCCACATGATTCTGAGTTTTTTAAAAGTTGTTTCATGGCTCTGATCAGCAAGACAAAAAAGTGGTTTTCTCAGTGCATAAAATGCTTTGACAATAGCAATAGTATACATTTCAGTTTTCCAGCAAAGTACTGAGTGCAAACCTAATGGAAACATTTTAAATCAACTTTCTCCATGATTCTGAGTTGTCTAAAACTTGTTTCATGCCTCTGATCAGCAAGACAAAAAAGTGGTTTTCTCAGTGCATAAAATGCTTTGACATTACCAACAGTATACATTTCAGGTTTCCATCAAAGTACTGATTGCAAACTAATGGAAACATCTCAACTTAACTTTCCACATGATTCTGAGTTGTATAAAACTAGTTTCATGCATCTGTTCAGCAAGACAAAAAAGTGGTTTTCTCGGTGTCTACAATGCTTTGACAAAAGTAATCGTATACATTTCAGTTTTCCACAAAAGAAATGAGTGCAAACCTGATGGAAACATTTTAAGTTAACTTTCCACATCATTCTGAGCTGTATAAAACTTGTTTCATGCCTCTGCTCAGCAAGACAAAAACGTGGTTTTCTCATTGCATAAAATGCTTTGACTTTACCAACAGTTTGCATCAGTTTTCCATCAAAGTACTGATTGCAAACCTAATGGAAACATCTAAAGTTAACTTTCCACATGATTCTGAGTTGTATAAAACTAGTTTCATGCCTGTGCTCAGCAAGAAACAAAGTGGTTTTCTCACTGCATACACTGCTTTGACATTACCAATACTATACATTTCAGTTTTCCATCAAAGTACTGATTGCAAACCTAATGGAAACATTTTAAGTTAACTTTCCACATGATTCTGAGTGGTTTAAAACTGGTTTCATGCCTCTTTTCAGCAAGACAAAAAAGTGGTTTTCTCAGTGCATAAAAAGCTTTGACAGTAGCAATACTATAAATTTGTGTTTTCCACCAAAGTACTGATTGCAAACCTAATGGAAACATCTCAACTTAACTTTCCACATGATTCTGAGTTGTATAAAACTTGTTTCATGCCTCTGATCAGCAAGACAAAAAAGTGGTTTTCTCAGTGCATAAAATGCTTTGACATTACCAACAGTATACATTTCAGTTTTCCACCAAAGTACTGAGTGCAAACCTAATGGAAACATTTTAAGTTAACTTTCCACATGATTCTGAGTTCTATAAAACTCGTTTCATTCCTCTGCTCAGCAAGACAAAAAAGTGGTTTTCTCATTGCACAAAATGCTTTGACATTACCAGTAGTATACATTTCAGTTTTCCGTCAAAGTACTGATTGCAAACGTAATGGAAACACCTAAAGTTAACTTTCCACATGATTCTGAGCTGTATAATACTAGTTTCATGGCTCTGCTCAGCAAGACAAAAAAGTCGTTTTCTCAGTGCCTGCAAAGCTTTGACAAAAGCAATCGTATACATTTCAGTTTTCCAGCAAAGTACTGAGTGCAAACCTAATGGAAACATCTAAAGTTAACTTTCCACATGATTCTGAGTTGTATAAAACTAGTTTCATGCCTGTGCTCAGCAAGAAACAAAGTGGTTTTCTCACTGCATACACCGCTTTGACATTACCAATACTATACATTTCAGTTTTCCATCAGAGTACAGATTGCAAACCTAATGGAAACATTTTAAGTTAACTTTCCACATGATTCTGAATGGTTTAAAACTGGTTTCATGCCTCTTTTCAGCAAGACAAAAAAGCGGTTTTCTCAGTGCATAAAAAGCTTTGACAGTAGCAATACTATAAATTTGTGTTTTCCACCAAAGTACTGATTGCAAACCTAATGGAAACATCTCAACTTAACTTTCCACATGATTCTGAGTTGTATAAAACTTGTTTCATGCCTCTGATCAGCAAGACAAAAAAGTGGTTTTCTCAGTGCATAAAATGCTTTGACATTACCAACAGTATACATTTCAGGTTTCCATCAAAGTACTGATTGCAAACTAATGGAAACATCTCAACTTAACTTTCCACATGATTCTGAGCTGTATAAAACTAGTTTCATGCATCTGTTCAGCAAGACAAAAAAGTGGTTTTCTCAGTGTCTACAATGCTTTGACAAAAGTAATCGTATACATTTCAGTTTTCCACAAAAGAAATGAGCGCAAACCTGATGGAAACATTTTAAGTTAACTTTCCACATAATTCTGAGCTGTATAAAACTTGTTTCATGCCTCTGCTCAGCAAGACAAAAACGTGGTTTTCTCATTGCATAAAATGCTTTGACTTTACCAACAGTATACATTTCAGTTTTCCATCAAAGTACTGATTGCAAACCTAATGGAAACATCTAAAGTTAACTTTCCACATGATTCTGAGCTGTATAAAACTAGTTTCATGGCTCTGCTCAGCAAGACAAAAAAGTGGTTTTCTCAGTGCCTACAATGCTTTGACAATAGCCATAGTATACATTTCAGTTTTCCACCAAAGTACTGAGTGCAAACCTAATGGAAACATTTTTAATTAACTTTCTCCATGATTCTGAGTTGTCTAAAACTTGTTTCATGCCTCTGCTCAGCAAGACAGCAAAGTGGTTTTCTCAGTGCATAGAATGCTTTGACATTCTCAGCAGTATACATTTCAGTTTTCCATCAAAGTACTGATTGCAAACCTAATGGAAACATCTCAACTTAACTTTCCACATGATTCTGAGTTGTATAAAACTAGTTTCATGGCTCTGCTCAGCAAGACAAAAAAGTGCTTTTCTCAGTGCATGAAATGCTTTGACAATAGCAGTAGTATACATTTCAGTTTTGCACCAAAATACTGAGTGCAAACCTAATGGAAACATTTTAAATTAACTTTCTCCATGATTCTGAGTTGTCTAAAACTTGTTTCATGCCTCTGCGCAGCAAGACAGCAAAGTGGTTTTCTCAGTGCCTACAATGCTTTAACATTCCCAACAGTATACCTTTCAGTTTTCCATCAAAGTACTGATTGCAAATCTAATGCAAACATTTAAAGTTAACTTTCCACATGATTCTGAGTTGTATAAAACTAGTTTCATGCATCTGTTCAGCAAGACAAAAAAGTGGTTTTCACAGTGTCTACAATGCTTTGACAAAAGCAATCGTATACATTTCAGTTTTCCAGCAAAGTACAGAGTGCAAACCTAATGGAAACATCTAAAGTTAACTTTCCACATGATTCTGAGTTGTATAAAACTAGTTTCATGCCTGTGCTCAGCAAGAAACAAAGTGGTTTTCTCACTGCATACACTGCTTTGACATTACCAATACTATACATTTCAGTTTTCCATCAAAGTACTGATTGCAAACCTAATGGAAACATTTTAAGTTAAGTTTCCACATGATTCTGAGTGGTTTAAAACTGGTTTCATGCCTCTTTTCAGCAAGACAAAAAAGTGGTTTTCTCAGTGCATAAAAAGCTTTGACAGTAGCAATACTATAAATTTGTGTTTTCCACCAAAGTACTGATTGCAAACCTAATGGAAACATCTCAACTTAACTTTCCACATGATTCTGAGTTGTATAAAACTTGTTTCATGCCTCTGATCAGCAAGACAAAAAAGTGGTTTTCTCAGTGCATAAAATGCTTTGACATTACCAACAGTATACATTTCAGTTTTCCACCAAAGTACTGAGTGCAAACCTAATGGAAACATTTTAAGTAAACTTTCCACATGATTCTGAGTTGTATAAAACTAGTTTCATGCATCTGTTCAGCAAGACAAAAAAGTGGTTTTCTCAGTGTCTACAATGCTTTGACAAAAGCAATCGTATACATTTCAGTTTTACACAAAAGAACTGATTGCAAACCTAATGGAAACTCTTAACGTAACTTTCCAATGATTCTGAGTTGTATAAAAGTTGTTTAATGGCTCTGCTCAGCAAGACAAAAAGTGGTTTTCTCAGTGCTTACAATGCTTTGACATTACCAATAGTATACATTTCAGTTTTCCGTCAAAGTACTGATTGCAAACGTAATGGAAACACCTAAAGTTAACTTTCCACATGATTCTTAGCTGTATAATACTAGTTTCATGGCTCTGCTCAGCAAGACAAAAAAGTCGTTTTCTCAGTGCCTGCAATGCTTTGACAAAAGCAATCGTATACATTTCAGTTTTCCAGCAAAGTACTGAGTGCAAACCTAATGGAAACATCTAAAGTTAACTTTCCACATGATTCTGAGTTGTATAAAACTAGTTTCATGCCTGTGCTCAGCAAGAAACAAAGTGGTTTTCTCACTGCATTACACTGCTTTGACATTACCAATACTATACATTTCAGTTTTCCATCAAAGTAGTGATTGCAAACCTAATGGAAACATTTTAAGTTAACTTTCCACATGATTCTGAGTGGTTTAAAACTGGTTTCATGCCTCTTTTCAGCAAGACAAAAAAGCGGTTTTCTCAGTGCATAAAAAGCTTTGACAGTAGCAATACTATAAATTTGTGTTTTCCACCAAAGTACTGATTGCAAACCTAATGGAAACATCTCAACTTAACTTTCCACATGATTCTGAGTTGTATAAAACTTGTTTCATGCCTCTGATCAGCAAGACAAAAAAGTGGTTTTCTCAGTGCATAAAATGCTTTGACATTACCAACAGTATACATTTCAGGTTTCCATCAAAGTACTGATTGCAAACTAATGGAAACATCTCAACTTAACTTTCCACATGATTCTGAGTTGTATAAAACTAGTTTCATGCATCTGTTCAGCAAGACAAAAAAGTGGTTTTCTCTGTGTCTACAATGCTTTGACAAAAGTAATCGTATACATTTCAATTTTCCACAAAAGAAATGAGTGCAAACCTGATGGAAACATTTTAAGTTAACTTTCCACATGATTCTGAGCTGTATAAAACTTGTTTCATGCCTCTGCTCAGCCAGACAAAAACGTGGTTTTCTCATTGCATAAAATGCTTTGACTTTACCAACAGTATACATTTCAGTTTTCCATCAAAGTACTGATTGCAAACTAATGGAAACATCTCAACTTAACTTTCCACATGATTCTGAGTTGTTTCAAACTTGTTTCATGCCTCTGCTCAGCAAGACAAAAAAGTGGTTGTCTCATTGCATACAATGCTTTGTCAATAGCAATAGTATATATTTCAGTTTTCCAGCAAAGTACTGAGTGCAAACCTAATGGAAACTTCTAAAGCTAACTTTCCACATGATTCTGAGTTTTTTAAAAGTTGTTTCATGGCTCTGATCAGCAAGACAAAAAAGTGGTTTTCTCAGTGCATAAAATGCTTTGACAATAGCAATAGTATACATTACAGTTTTCCAGCAAAGTACTGAGTGCAAACCTAATGGAAACATTTTAAATCAACTTTCTCCATGATTCTGAGTTGTCTAAAACTTGTTTCATGCCTCTGCTCAGCAAGACAGCAAAGTGGTTTTCTCAGTGCATACAATGCTTTGACATTCCCAACAGTATACATTTCAGTTTTCCATCAAAGTACCGATTGCAAACCTAATGGAAACATCTAAAGTTAACTTTCCACATGATTCTGAGCTGTATAAAACTAGTTTCATGGCTCTGCTCAGCAAGACAAAAAAGTGGTTTTCTCAGTGCCTACAATGCTTTGACAATAGCCATAGTATACATTTCAGTTTTCCACCAAAGTACTGAGTGCAAACCTAATGGAAACATTTTAAATTAACTTTCTCCATGATTCTGAGTTGTCTAAAACTTGTTTCATGCCTCTGCTCAGCAAGACAGCAAAGTGGTTTTCTCAGTGCATACAATGCTTTGACATTCCCAACAGTATACATTTCAGTTTTCCATCAAAGTACTGATTGCAAACCTAATGGAAACATCTCAACTTAAATTTCCACATGATTCTGAGTTGTATAAAACTAGTTTCATGGCTCTGCTCAGCAAGACAAAAAAGTGCTTTTCTCAGTGCATAAAATGCTTTGACAATAGCAATAGTATACATTGCAGTTTTCCACCAAAATACTGAGTGCAAACCTAATGGAAACATTTTAAATTAACTTTCTCCATGATTCTGAGTTGTCTAAAACTTGTTTCATGCCTCTGCTCAGCAAGACAGCAAAGTGGTTTTCTCAGTGCATACAATGCTTTAACATTCCCAACAGTATACCTTTCAGTTTTCCATCAAAGTATTGATTGCAAACCTAATGCAAACATCTAAAGTTAACTTTCCACATGATTCTGAGTTGTATAAAACTAGTTTCATGCATCTGTTCAGCAAGACAAAAAAGTGGTTTTCTCAGTGTCTGCAATGCTTTGACAAAAGCAATCGTATACATTTCAGTTTTCCACAAAAGAACTGAGTGCAAACCTGATGGAAACATTTTAAATTAACTTTCCACATGATTCTGAGTTGTTTCAAACTTGTTTCATGCCTCTGCTCAGCAAGACAAAAAAGTGGTTGTCTCATTGCATACAATGCTTTGTCAATAGCAATAGTATACATTTGAGTTTTCCAGCAAAGTACTGAGTGCAAACCTAATGGAAACTTCTAAAGTTAACTTTCCACATGATTCTGAGTTGTTTAAAAGTTGTTTCATGGCTCTGCTCAGCAAGACAAAAAAGTGGTTTTCTCAGTGCAAACAATGCTTTGACATTACCAACCGTATACATTTAGGTTTTCCATCAAAGTACTGAGTGCAAACCTAATGGAAACATCTAAATTTAACTTTCCATATGATTCTGAGTTGTATAAAACTTGTTTCATGCCTCTGCTCAGCAAGACAAAAAAGTCGTTTTCTCAGTGCCTGCAATGCTTTGACAAAAGCAATCGTATACATTTCAGTTTTCCAGCAAAGTACTGAGTGCAAACCTAATGGAAACATCTAAAGTTAACTTTCCACATGATTCTGAGTTGTATAAAACTAGTTTCATGCCTGTGCTCAGCAAGAAACAAAGTGGTTTTCTCACTGCATACACTGCTTTGACATTACCAATACTATACATTTCAGTTTTCCATCAAAGTAGTGATTGCAAACCTAATGGAAACATTTTAAGTTAACTTTCCACATGATTCTGAGTGGTTTAAAACTGGTTTCATGCCTCTTTTCAGCAAGACAAAAAAGTGGTTTTCTCAGTGCATAAAAAGCTTTGACAGTAGCAATACTATAAATTTGTGTTTTCCACCAAAGTACTGATTGCAAACCTAATGGAAACATCTCAACTTAACTTTCCACATGATTCTGAGTTGTATAAAACTTGTTTCATGCCTCTGATCAGCAAGACAAGAAAGTGGTTTTCTCAGTGCATAAAATGCTTTGACATTACCAACAGTATACATTTCAGTTTTCCACCAAAGTACTGAGTGCAAACCTAATGGAAACATTTTAAGTTAACTTTCCACATGATTCTGAGTTCTATAAAACTCGTTTCATGCCTCTGCTCAGCAAGACAAAAAAGTGGTTTTCTCATTGCACAAAATGCTTTGACATTACCAATAGTATACATTTCAGTTTTCCGTCAAAGTACTGATTGCAAACGTAATGGAAACACCTAAAGTTGACTTTCCACATGATTCTGAGCTGTATAATACTAGTTTCATGGCTCTGCTCAGCAAGACAAAAAAGTGGTTTTCTCAGTGCCTACAATGCTTTGACAATAGCCATAGTATACATTTCAGTTTTCCACCAAAGTACTGAGTGCAAACCTAATGGAAACATTTTAAATTAACTTTCTCCATGATTCTGAGTTGTCTAAAACTTGTTTCATGCCTCTGCTCAGCAAGACAGCAAAGTGGTTTTCTCAGTGCATAGAATGCTTTGACATTCTCAGCAGTATACATTTCAGTTTTCCATCAAAGTACTGATTGCAAACCTAATGGAAACATCTCAACTTAACTTTCCACATGATTCTGAGTTGTATAAAACTAGTTTCATGGCTCTGCTCAGCAAGACAAAAAAGTGCTTTTCTCAGTGCATAAAATGCTTTGACAATAGCCATAGTATACATTTCAGTTTTCCACAAAAGAAATGAGTGCAAACCTGATGGAAACATTTTAAGTTAACTTTCCACATGATTCTGAGCTGTATAAAACTTGTTTCATGCCTCTGCTCAGCAAGACAAAAACGTGGTTTTCTCATTGCATAAAATGCTTTGACTTTACCAACAGTATACATTTCAGTTTTCCATCAAAGTACTGATTGCAAACCTAATGCAAACATTTAAAGTTAACTTTCCACACGATTCTGAGCTGTATAATACTAGTTTCATGGCTCTGCTCAGCAAGACAAAAAAGTCGTTTTCTCAGTGCCTGGAAAGCTTTGACAAAAGCAATCGTATACATTTCAGTTTTCCAGCAAAGTACTGAGTGCAAACCTAATGGAAACATCTAAAGTTAACTTTCCACATGATTCTGAGTTGTATAAAACTAGTTTCATGCCTGTGCTCAGCAAGAAACAAAGTGGTTTTCTCACTGCATACACTGCTTTGACATTACCAATACTATACATTTCAGTTTTCCATCAAAGTACTGATTGCAAACCTAATGGAAACATTTTAAGTTAACTTTCCACATGATTCTGAGTGGTTTAAAACTGGTTTCATGCCTCTTTTCAGCAAGACAAAAAAGTGGTTTTCTCAGTGCATAAAAAGCTTTGACAGTAGCAATACTATAAATTTGTGTTTTCCACCAAAGTACTGATTGCAAACCTAATGGAAACATCTCAACTTAACTTTCCACATGATTCTGAGTTGTATAAAACTTGTTTCATGCCTCTGATCAGCAAGACAAAAAAGTGGTTTGCTCAGTGCATAAAATGCTTTGACATTACCAACAGTATACATTTCAGTTTTCCACCAAAGTACTGAGTGCAAACCTAATGGAAACATTTTAAGTTAACTTTCCACATGATTCTGAGTTCTATAAAACTCGTTTCATGCCTCTGCTCAGCAAGACAAAAAAGTGGTTTTCTCATTGCACAAAATGCTTTGACATTACCAATAGTATACATTTCAGTTTTCCGTCAAAGTACTGATTGCAAACGTAATGGAAACACCTAAAGTTAACTTTCCACATGATTCTGAGCTGTATAATACTAGTTTCATGGCTCTGCTCAGCAAGACAAAAAAGTCGTTTTCTCAGTGCCTGCAAAGCTTTGACAAAAGCAATCGTATATATTTCAGTTTTCCAGCAAAGTACTGAGTGCAAACCTAATGGAAACATCTAAAGTTAACTTTCCACATGATTCTGAGTTGTATAAAACTAGTTTCATGCCTGTGCTCAGCAAGAAACAAAGTGGTTTTCTCACTGCATACACTGCTTTGACATTACCAATACTATACATTTCAGTTTTCCATCAAAGTACTGATTGCAAACTTAATGGAAACATTTTAAGTCAACTTTCCACATGATTCTGAGTGGTTTAAAACTGGTTTCATGCCTCTTTTCAGCAAGACAAAAAAGTGGTTTTCTCAGTGCATAAAAAGCTTTGACAGTAGCAATACTATAAATTTGTGTTTTCCACCAAAGTACTGATTGCAAACCTAATGGAAACATCTCAACTTAACTTTCCACATGATTCTGAGTTGTACAAAACTTGTTTCATGCCTCTGATCAGCAAGACAAAAAAGTGGTTTTCTCAGTGCATAAAATGCTTTGACATTACCAACAGTATACATTTCAGTTTTCCACCAAAGTACTGAGTGCAAACCTAATGGAAACATTTTAAGTTAACTTTCCACATGATTCTGAGTTCTATAAAACTCGTTTCATGCCTCTGCTCAGCAAGACAAAAAAGTGGTTTTCTCATTGCACAAAATGCTTTGACATTACCAGTAGTATACATTTCAGTTTTCCGTCAAAGTACTGATTGCAAACGTAATGGAAACACCTAAAGTTAACTTTCCACATGATTCTGAGCTGTATAATACTAGTTTCATGGCTCTGCTCAGCAAGACAAAAAAGTCGTTTTCTCAGTGCCTGCAAAGCTTTGACAAAAGCAATCGTATACATTTCAGTTTTCCAGCAAAGTACTGAGTGCAAACCTAATGGAAACATCTAAAGTTAACTTTCCACATGATTCTGAGTTGTATAAAACTAGTTTCATGCCTGTGCTCAGCAAGAAACAAAGTGGTTTTCTCACTGCATACACTGCTTTGACATTACCAATACTATACATTTCAGTTTTCCATCAAAGTACTGATTGCAAACCTAATGGAAACATTTTAAGTTAACTTTCCACATGATTCTGAGTGGTTTAAAACTGGTTTCATGCCTCTTTTCAGCAAGACAAAAAAGCGGTTTTCTCAGTGCATAAAAAGCTTTGACAGTAGCAATACTATAAATTTGTGTTTTCCACCAAAGTACTGATTGCAAACCTAATGGAAACATCTCAACTTAACTTTCCACATGATTCTGAGTTGTATAAAACTTGTTTCATGCCTCTGATCAGCAAGACAAAAAAGTGGTTTTCTCAGTGCATAAAATGCTTTGACATAACCAACAGTATACATTTCAGGTTTCCATCAAAGTACTGATTGCAAACTAATGGAAACATCTCAACTTAACTTTCCACATGATTCTGAGTTGTATAAAACTAGTTTCATGCATCTGTTCAGCAAGACAAAAAAGTGGTTTTCTCAGTGTCTACAATGCTTTGACAAAAGTAATCGTATACATTTCAGTTTTCCACAAAAGAAATGAGTGCAAACCTGATGGAAACATTTTAAGTTAACTTTCCACATCATTCTGAGCTGTATAAAACTTGTTTCATGCCTCTGCTCAGCAAGACAAAAACGTGGTTTTCTCATTGCATAAAATGCTTTGACTTTACCAACAGTATACATTTCAGTTTTCCATCAAAGTACTGATTGCAAACCTAATGGAAACATCTAAAGTTAACTTTCCACATGATTCTGAGCTGTATAAAACTAGTTTCATGGCTCTGCTCAGCAAGACAAAAAAGTGGTTTTCTCAGTGCCTACAATGCTTTGACAATAGCCATAGTATACATTTCAGTTTTCCACCAAAGTACTGAGTGCAAACCTAATGGAAACATTTTAAATTAACTTTCTCCATGATTCTGAGTTGTCTAAAACTTGTTTCATGCCTCTGCTCAGCAAGACAGCAAAGTGGTTTTCTCAGTGCATAGAATGCTTTGACATTCTCAGCAGTATACATTTCAGTTTTCCATCAAAGTACTGATTGCAAACCTAATGGAAACATCTCAACTTAACTTTCCACATGATTCTGAGTTGTATAAAACTAGTTTCATGGCTCTGCTCAGCAAGACAAAAAAGTGCTTTTCTCAGTGCATGAAATGCTTTGACAATAGCAGTAGTATACATTTCAGTTTTGCACCAAAATACTGAGTGCAAACCTAATGGAAACATTTTAAATTAACTTTCTCCATGATTCTGAGTTGTCTAAAACTTGTTTCATGCCTATGCGCAGCAAGACAGCAAAGTGGTTTTCTCAGTGCATACAATGCTTTAACATTCCCAACAGTATACCTTTCAGTTTTCCATCAAAGTACTGATTGCAAACCTAATGCAAACATTTAAAGTTAACTTTCCACATGATTCTGAGTTGTATAAAACTAGTTTCATGCATCTGTTCAGCAAGACAAAAAAGTGGTTTTCTCAGTGTCTACAATGCTTTGACAAAAGCAATCGTATACATTTCAGTTTTACACAAAAGAACTGATTGCAAACCTAATGCAAACATCTTAACGTAACTTTCCAATGATCCTGAGTTGTATAAAAGTTGCTTAATGGCTCTGCTCAGCAAGACAACAAAGTGGTTTTCTCAGTGCTTACAATGCTTTGACATTACCAATAGTATACATTTCAGTTTTCCACCAAAGTACTGAGTGCAAACCTAATGGAAACATTTTAAGTTAACTTTCCACATGATTCTGAGTTGTATAAAACTTGTTTCATGCCTCTGCTCAGCAAGACAAAAAAGTGGTTTTCGCATTGCATAAAATGCTTTGACATTACCAATAGTATACATTTCAGTTTTCCGTCAAAGTACTGATTGCAAACGTAATGGAAACACCTAAAGTTAACTTTCCACACGATTCTGAGCTGTATAATACTAGTTTCATGGCTCTGCTCAGCAAGACAAAAAAGTCGTTTTCTCAGTGCCTGCAATGCTTTGACAAAAGCAATCGTATACATTTCAGTTTTCCAGCAAAGTACTGAGTGCAAACCTAATGGAAACATCTAAAGTTAACTTTCCACATGATTCTGAGTTGTATAAAACTAGTTTCATGCCTGTGCTCAGCAAGAAACAAAGTGGTTTTCTCACTGCATACACTGCTTTGACATTACCAATACTATACATTTCAGTTTTCCATCAAAGTACTGATTGCAAACCTAATGGAAACATTTTAAGTTAACTTTCCACATGATTCTGAGTGGTTTAAAACTGGTTTCATGCCTCTTTTCAGCAAGAGAAAAAAGTGGTTTTCTCAGTGCATAAAAAGCTTTGACAGTAGCAATACTATAAATTTGTGTTTTCCACCAAAGTACTGATTGCAAACCTAATGGAAACATCTCAACTTAACTTTCCACATGATTCTGAGTTGTATAAAACTTGTTTCATGCCTCTGATCAGCAAGACAAAAAAGTGGTTTTCTCAGTGCATAAAATGCTTTGACATTACCAACAGTATACATTTCAGTTTTCCACCAAAGTACTGAGTGCAAACCTAATGGAAACATTTTAAGTTAACGTTCCACATGATTCTGAGTTGTATAAAACTTGTTTCATGCCTCTGCTCAGCAAGACAAAAAAGTGGTTTTCGCATTGCATAAAATGCTTTGACATTACCAATAGTATACATTTCAGTTTTCCGTCAAAGTACTGATTGCAAACGTAATGGAAACACCTAAAGTTAACTTTCCACACGATTCTGAGCTGTATAATACTAGTTTCATGGCTCTGCTCAGCAAGACAAAAAAGTCGTTTTCTCAGTGCCTGCAATGCTTTGACAAAAGCAATCGTATACATTTCAGTTTTCCAGCACAGTACTGAGTGCAAACCTAATGGAAACATCTAAAGTTAACTTTCCACATGATTCTGAGTTGTATAAAACTAGTTTCATGCCTGTGCTCAGCAAGAAACAAAGTGGTTTTCTCACTGCATACACTGCTTTGACATTACCAATACTATACATTTCAGTTTTCCATCAAAGTACTGATTGCAAACCTAACGGAAACATTTTAAGTTAACTTTCCACATGATTCTGAGTGGTTTAAAACTGGTTTCATGCCTCTTTTCAGCAAGACAAAAAAGTGGTTTTCTCAGTGCATAAAAAGCTTTGACAGTAGCAATACTATAAATTTGTGTTTTCCACCAAAGTACTGATTGCAAACCTAATGGAAACATCTCAACTTAACTTTCCACATGATTCTGAGTTGTATAAAACTTGTTTCATGCCTCTGATCAGCAAGACAAAAAAGTGGTTTTCTCATTGCACAAAATGCTTTGACATTACCAATAGTATACATTTCAGTTTTCCGTCAAAGTACTGATTGCAAACGTAATGGAAACACCTAAAGTTAACTTTCCACATGATTCTGAGCTGTATAATACTAGTTTCATGGCTCTGCTCAGCAAGACAAAAAAGTTGTTTTCTCAGTGCCTGCAATGCTTTGACAAAAGCAATCGTATACATTTCAGTTTTCCAGCAAAGTACTGAGTGCAAAACTAATGGAAACATCTAAAGTTAACTTTCCACATGATTCTGAGTTGTATAAAACTAGTTTCATGCCTGTGCTCAGCAAGAAACAAAGTGGTTTTCTCACTGCATACACTGCTTTGACATTACCAATACTATACATTTCAGTTTTCCATCAAAGTAGTGATTGCAAACCTAATGGAAACATTTTAAGTTAACTTTCCACATGATTCTGAGTGGTTTAAAACTGGTTTCATGCCTCTTTTCAGCAAGACAAAAAAGTGGTTTTCTCAGTGCATAAAAAGCTTTGACAGTAGCAATACTATAAATTTGTGTTTTCCACCAAAGTACTGATTGCAAACCTAATGGAAACATCTCAACTTAACTTTCCACATGATTCTGAGTTGTATAAAACTTGTTTCATGCCTCTGATCAGCAAGACAAAAAAGTGGTTTTCTCAGTGCATAAAATGCTTTGACATTACCAACAGTATACATTTCAGGTTTCCATCAAAGTACTGATTGCAAACTAATGGAAACATCTCAACTTAACTTTCCACATGATTCTGAGTTGTATAAAACTAGTTTCATGCATCTGTTCAGCAAGACAAAAAAGTGGTTTTCTCAGTGTCTACAATGCTTTGACAAAAGTAATCGTATACATTTCAGTTTTCCACAAAAGAAATGAGTGCAAACCTGATGGAAACATTTTAAGTTAACTTTCCACATGATTCTGAGCTGTATAAAACTTGTTTCATGCCTCTGCTCAGCAAGACAAAAACGTGGTTTTCTCATTGCATAAAATGCTTTGACTTTACCAACAGTATACATTTCAGTTTTCCATCAAAGTACTGATTGCAAACCTAATGGAAACATCTAAAGTTAACTTTCCACATGATTCTGAGCTGTATAAAACTAGTTTCATGGCTCTGCTCAGCAAGACAAAAAAGTGGTTTTCTCAGTGCTTACAATGCTTTGACAATAGCCATAGTATACATTTCAGTTTTCCACCAAAGTACTGAGTGCAAACCTAATGGAAACATTTTAAATTAACTTTCTCCATGATTCTGAGTTGTCTAAAACTTGTTTCAGGCCTCTGCTCAGCAAGACA
This sequence comes from Mobula birostris, assembly GCF_030028105.1. NCBI lineage: Eukaryota > Metazoa > Chordata > Chondrichthyes > Myliobatiformes > Myliobatidae > Mobula > Mobula birostris. The sequence continues at coordinate 30,762 of NW_027278536.1, read as the reverse complement.
GCAAAGTGGTTTTCTCAGTGCTTAGAATGCTTTGACATTCTCAGCAGTATACATTTCAGTTTTCCATCAAAGTACTGATTGCAAACCTAATGGAAACATCTCAACTTAACTTTCCACATGATTCTGAGTTGTATAAAACTAGTTTCATGGCTCTGCTCAGCAAGACAAAAAAGTGCTTTTCTCAGTGCATACAATGCTTTGACAATAGCCATAGTATACATTTCAGTTTTCCACAAAAGAAATGAGTGCAAACCTGATGGAAACATTTTAAGTTAACTTTCCACATGATTCTGAGCTGTATAAAACTTGTTTCATGCCTCTGCTCAGCAAGACAAAAACGTGGTTTTCTCATTGCATAAAATGCTTTGATGTTACCAACAGTATACATTTCAGTTTTCCATCAAAGTACTGATTGCAAACTAATGGAAACATCTCAACTTAACTTTCCACATGATTCTGAGTTGTATAAAACTAGTTTCATGGATCTGTTCAGCAAGACAAAAAAGTGGTTTTCTCAGTGTCTACAATGCTTTGACAAATGCAATCGTATACATTTCAGTTTTCCACAAAAGAACTGAGTGCAAACCTGATGGAAACATTTTAAGTTAACTTTCCACATGATTCTGAGTTGTTTCAAACTTGTTTCATGCCTCTGCTCAGCAAGACAAAAAAGTGGTTGTCTCATTGCATAGAATGCTTTGACAATAGCAATAGTATACATTACAGTTTTCCAGCAAAGTACTGAGTGCAAACCTAATGGAAACATTTTAAATCAACTTTCTCCATGATTCTGAGTTGTCTAAAACTTGTTTCATGCCTCTGCTCAGCAAGACAGCAAAGTGGTTTTCTCAGTGCATACAATGCTTTGACATTCCCAACAGTATACATTTCAGTTTTCCATCAAAGTACTGATTGCAAACCTAATGGAAACATCTAAAGTTAACTTTCCACATGATTCTGAGCTGTATAAAACTAGTTTCATGGCTCTGCTGAGCAAGACAAAAAAGTGGTTTTCTCAGTGCCTACAATGCCTTGACAATAGCCATAGTGTACATTTCAGTTTTCCACCAAAGTACTGAGTGCAAACCTAATGGAAACATTTTAAATTAACTTTCTCCATGATTCTGAGTTGTCTAAAACTTGTTTCATGCCTCTGCTCAGCAAGACAGCAAAGTGGTTTTCTCAGTGCATACAATGCTTTGACATTCCCAACAGTATACATTTCAGTTTTCCATCAAAGTACTGATTGCAAACCTAATGGAAACATCTCAACTTAAATTTCCACATGATTCTGAGTTGTATAAAACTAGTTTCATGGCTCTGCTCAGCAAGACAAAAAAGTGCTTTTCTCAGTGCATAAAATGCTTTGACAATAGCAATAGTATACATTTCAGTTTTCCACCAAAATACTGAGTGCAAACCTAATGGAAACATTTTAAATTAACTTTCTCCATGATTCTGAGTTGTCTAAAACTTGTTTCATGCCTCTGCTCAGCAAGACAGCAAAGTGGTTTTCTCAGTGCTTACAATGCTTTGACATTACCAATAGTATACATTTCAGTTTTCCACCAAAGTACTGAGTGCAAACCTAATGGAAACATTTTAAGTTAACTTTCCACATGATTCTGAGTTGTATAAAACTTGTTTCATGCCTCTGCTCAGCAAGACAAAAAAGTGGTTTTCGCATTGCATAAAATGCTTTGACATTACCAATAGTATACATTTCAGTTTTCCGTCAAAGTACTGATTGCAAACGTAATGGAAACACCTAAAGTTAACTTTCCACACGATTCTGAGCTGTATAATACTAGTTTCATGGCTCTGCTCAGCAAGACAAAAAAGTCGTTTTCTCAGTGCCTGCAATGCTTTGACAAAAGGAATCGTATACATTTCAGTTTTCCAGCAAAGTACTGAGTGCAAACCTAATGGAAACATCTAAAGTTAACTTTCCACATGATTCTGAGTTGTATAAAACTAGTTTCATGCCTGTGCTCAGCAAGAAACAAAGTGGTTTTCTCACTGCATACACTGCTTTGACATTACCAATACTATACATTTCAGTTTTCCATGAAAGTACTGATTGCAAACCTAATGGAAACATTTTAAGTTAACTTTCCAAATGATTCTGAGTGGTTTAAAACTGGTTTCATGCCTTTTTTCAGCAAGACAAAAAAGTGGTTTTCTCAGTGCATAAAAAGCTTTGACAGTAGCAATACTATAAATTTGTGTTTTCCACCAAAGTACTGATTGCAAACCTAATGGAAACATCTCAACTTAACTTTCCACATGATTCTGAGTTGTATAAAACTTGTTTCATGCCTCTGATCAGCAAGACAAAAAAGTGGTTTTCTCAGTGCATAAAATGCTTTGACATTACCAACAGTATACATTTCAGGTTTCCATCAAAGTACTGATTGCAAACTAATGGAAACATCTCAACTTAACTTTCCACATGATTCTGAGTTGTATAAAACTAGTTTCATGCATCTGTTCAGCAAGACAAAAAAGTGGTTTTCTCAGTGTCTACAATGCTTTGACAAAAGTAATCGTATACATTTCAGTTTTCCACAAAAGAAATGAGTGCAAACCTGATGGAAACATTTTAAGTTAACTTTCCACATGATTCTGAGGTGTATAAAACTTGTTTCATGCCTCTGCTCAGCAAGACAAAAACGTGGTTTTCTCATTGCATAAAATGCTTTGACTTTACCAACAGTATACATTTCAGTTTTCCATCAAAGTACTGATTGGAACCTAATGGAAACATCTAAAGTTAACTTTCCACACGATTCTGAGCTGTATAAAAGTAGTTTCATGGCTCTGCTCAGCAAGACAAAAAAGTGGTTTTCTCAGTGCCTGCAATGCTTTGACAAAAGCAATCGTATACATTTCAGTTTTCCAGCAAAGTACTGAGTGCAAACCTAATGGAAACATCTAAAGTTAACTTTCCACATGATTCTGAGTTGTATAAAACTAGTTTCATGCCTGTGCTCAGCAAGAAACAAAGTGGTTTTCTCACTGCATACACTGCTTTGACATTACCAATACTATACATTTCAGTTTTCCATCAAAGTACTGATTGCAAACCTAATGGAAACATTTTAAGTTAACTTTCCACATGATTCTGAGTGGTTTAAAACTGGTTTCATGCCTCTTTTCAGCAAGACAAAAAAGCGGTTTTCTCAGTGCATAAAAAGCTTTGACAGTAGCAATACTATAAATTTGTGTTTTCCACCAAAGTACTGATTGCAAACCTAATGGAAACATCTCAACTTAACTTTCCACATGATTCTGAGTTGTATAAAACTTGTTTCATGCCTCTGATCAGCAAGACAAAAAAGTGGTTTTCTCAGTGCATAAAATGCTTTGACATTACCAACAGTATACATTTCAGGTTTCCATCAAAGTACTGATTGCAAACTAATGGAAACATCTCAACTTAACTTTCCACATGATTCTGAGCTGTATAAAACTAGTTTCATGGCTCTGCTCAGCAAGACAAAAAAGTGGTTTTCTCAGTGCCTACAATGCTTTGACAATAGCCATAGTATACATTTCAGTTTTCCACCAAAGTACTGAGTGCAAACCTAATGGAAACATTTTAAGTTAACTTTCCACATGATTCTGAGTTGTATAAAACTTGTTTCATGCCTCTGCTCAGCAAGACAAAAAAGTGGTTTTCGCATTGCATAAAATGCTTTGACATTACCAATAGTATACATTTCAGTTTTCCGTCAAAGTACTGATTGCAAACGTAATGGAAACACCTAAAGTTAACTTTCCACACGATTCTGAGCTGTATAATACTAGTTTCATGGCTCTGCTCAGCAAGACAAAAAAGTCGTTTTCTCAGTGCCTGCAATCCTTTGACAAAAGCAATCGTATACATTTCAGTTTTCCAGCAAAGTACTGAGTGCAAACCTAATGGAAACATCTAAAGTTAACTTTCCACATGATTCTGAGTTGTATAAAACTAGTTTCATGCCTGTGCTCAGCAAGAAACAAAGTGGTTTTCTCACTGCATACACTGCTTTGACATTACCAATACTATACATTTCAGTTTTCCATCAAAGTACTGATTGCAAACCTAACGGAAACATTTTAAGTTAACTTTCCACATGATTCTGAGTGGTTTAAAACTGGTTTCATGCCTCTTTTCAGCAAGACAAAAAAGTGGTTTTCTCAGTGCATAAAAAGCTTTGACAGTAGCAATACTATAAATTTGTGTTTTCCACCAAAGTACTGATTGCAAACCTAATGGAAACATCTCAACTTAACTTTCCACATGATTCTGAGTTGTATAAAACTTGTTTCATGCCTCTGATCAGCAAGACAAAAAAGTGGTTTTCTCATTGCACAAAATGCTTTGACATTACCAATAGTATACATTTCAGTTTTCCGTCAAAGTACTGATTGCAAACGTAATGGAAACACCTAAAGTTAACTTTCCACATGATTCTGAGCTGTATAATACTAGTTTCATGGCTCTGCTCAGCAAGACAAAAAAGTCGTTTTCTCAGTGCCTGCAATGCTTTGACAAAAGCAATCGTATACATTTCAGTTTTCCAGCAAAGTACTGAGTGCAAACCTAATGGAAACATCTAAAGTTAACTTTCCACATGATTCTGAGTTGTATAAAACTAGTTTCATGCCTGTGCTCAGCAAGAAACAAAGTGGTTTTCTCACTGCATACACTGCTTTGACATTACCAATACTATACATTTCAGTTTTCCATCAAAGTAGTGATTGCAAACCTAATGGAAACATTTTAAGTTAACTTTCCACATGATTCTGAGTGGTTTAAAACTGGTTTCATGCCTCTTTTCAGCAAGACAAAAAAGTGGTTTTCTCAGTGCATAAAAAGCTTTGACAGTAGCAATACTATAAATTTGTGTTTTCCACCAAAGTACTGATTGCAAACCTAATGGAAACATCTCAACTTAACTTTCCACATGATTCTGAGTTGTATAAAACTTGTTTCATGCCTCTGATCAGCAAGACAAAAAAGTGGTTTTCTCAGTGCATAAAATGCTTTGACATTACCAACAGTATACATTTCAGTTTTCCACCAAAGTACTGAGTGCAAACTTAATGGAAACATTTTAAGTTAACTTTCCACATGATTCTGAGTTCTATAAAACTCGTTTCATGCCTCTGCTCAGCAAGACAAAAAAGTGGTTTTCTCATTGCACAAAATGCTTTGACATTACCAATAGTATACATTTCAGTTTTCCGTCAAAGTACTGATTGCAAACGTAATGGAAACACCTAAAGTTAACTTTCCACATGATTCTGAGCTGTATAATACTAGTTTCATGGCTCTGCTCAGCAAGACAAAAAAGTGGTTTTCTCAGTGCCTACAATGCTTTGACAATAGCCATAGTATACATTTCAGTTTTCCACCAAAGTACTGAGTGCAAACCTAATGGAAACATTTTAAATTAACTTTCTCCATGATTCTGAGTTGTCTAAAACTTGTTTCATGCCTCTGCTCAGCAAGACAGCAAAGTGGTTTTCTCAGTGCATAGAATGCTTTGACATTCTCAGCAGTATACATTTCAGTTTTCCATCAAAGTACTGATTGCAAACCTAATGGAAACATCTCAGCTTAACTTTCCACATGATTCTGAGTTGTATAAAACTAGTTTCATGGCTCTGCTCAGCAAGACAACAAAGTGCTTTTCTCAGTGCATAAAAAGCTTTGACAATAGCCATAGTATACATTTCAGTTTTCCACAAAAGAAATGAGTGCAAACCTGATGGAAACATTTTAAGTTAACTTTCCACATGATTCTGAGCTGTATAAAACTTGTTTCATGCCTCTGCTCAGCAAGACAAAAACGTGGTTTTCTCATTGCATAAAATGCTTTGACTTTACCAACAGTATACATTTCAGTTTTCCATCAAAGTACTGATTGCAAACTAATGGAAACATCTCAACTTAACTTTCCACATGATTCTGAGTTGTATAAAACTAGTTTCATGCATCTGTTCAGCAAGACAAAAAAGTGGTTTTCTCAGTGTCTACAATGCTTTGCAAATGCAATCGTATACATTTCAGTTTTCCACAAAAGAACTGAGTGCAAACCTGATGGAAACATTTTAAGTTAACTTTCCACATGATTCTGAGTTGTTTCAAACTTGTTTCATGCCTCTGCTCAGCAAGACAAAAAAGTGGTTGTCTCATTGCATAGAATGCTTTGTCAATAGCAATAGTATATATTTCAGTTTTCCAGCAAAGTACTGAGTGCAGACCTAATGGAAACATTTTAAATCAACTTTCTCCATGATTCTGAGTTGTCTAAAACTTGTTTCATGCCTCTGCTCAGCAAGACAGCAAAGTGGTTTTCTCAGTGCATACAATGCTTTGACATTCCCAACAGTATACATTTCAGTTTTCCATCAAAGTACTGATTGCAAACCTAATGGAAACATCTAAAGTTAACTTTCCACATGATTCTGAGCTGTATAAAACTAGTTTCATGGCTCTGCTCAGCAAGACAAAAAAGTGGTTTTCTCAGTGCCTACAATGCCTTGACAATAGCCATACTGTACATTTCAGTTTTCCACCAAAGTACTGAGTGCAAACCTAATGGAAACATTTTAAATTAACTTTCTCCATGATTCTGAGTTGTCTAAAACTTGTTTCATGCCTCTGCTCAGCAAGACAGCAAAGTGGTTTTCTCAGTGCATACAATGCTTTGACATTCCCAACAGTATACATTTCAGTTTTCCATCAAAGTACTGATTGCAAACCTAATGGAAACATCTCAACTTAAATTTCCACATGATTCTGAGTTGTATAAAACTAGTTTCATGGCTCTGCTCAGCAAGACAAAAAAGTGCTTTTCTCAGTGCATAAAATGCTTTGACAATAGCAATAGTATACATTTCAGTTTTCCACCAAAATACTGAGTGCAAACCTAATGGAAACATTTTAAATTAACTTTCTCCATGATTCTGAGTTGTCTAAAACTTGTTTCATGCCTCTGCTCAGCAAGACAGCAAAGTGGTTTTCTCAGTGCATACAATGCTTTAACATTCGCAACAGTATACCTTTCAGTTTTCCATCAAAGTACTGATTGCAAAGCTAATGCAAACATCTAAAGTTAACTTTCCACATGATTCTGAGTTGTATAAAACTTGTTTCATGGCTCTGCTCAGCAAGACAAAAAAGTGTTTTTCTCAGTGCATAAAATGCTTTGACAATAGCAATAGTATACATTTCAGTTTTCCACCAAAGTACTCAGTGCAAACCTAACGGAAACATCTTAACGTAACTTTCCAATGATTCTGAGTTGTATAAAAGTTGTTTAATGGCTCTGCTCAGCAAGACAACAAAGTGGTTTTCTCAGTGCTTACAATGCTTTGACAATAGCCATAGTATACATTTCAGTTTTCCACCAAAGTACTGAGTGCAAACCTAATGGAAACATTTTAAATTAACTTTCTCCATGATTCTGAGTTGTCTAAAACTTGTTTCAGGCCTCTGCTCAGCAAGACAGCAAAGTGGTTTTCTCAGTGCTTAGAATGCTTTGACATTCTCAGCAGTATACATTTCAGTTTTCCATCAAAGTACTGATTGCAAACCTAATGGAAACATCTCAACTTAACTTTCCACATGATTCTGAGTTGTATAAAACTAGTTTCATGGCTCTGCTCAGCAAGACAAAAAAGTGCTTTTCTCAGTGCATACAATGCTTTGACAATAGCCATAGTATACATTTCAGTTTTCCACAAAAGAAATGAGTGCAAACCTGATGGAAACATTTTAAGTTAACTTTCCACATGATTCTGAGCTGTATAAAACTTGTTTCATGCCTCTGCTCAGCAAGACAAAAACGTGGTTTTCTCATTGCATAAAATGCTTTGATGTTACCAACAGTATACATTTCAGTTTTCCATCAAAGTACTGATTGCAAACTAATGGAAACATCTCAACTTAACTTTCCACATGATTCTGAGTTGTATAAAACTAGTTTCATGGATCTGTTCAGCAAGACAAAAAAGTGGTTTTCTCAGTGTCTACAATGCTTTGACAAATGCAATCGTATACATTTCAGTTTTCCACAAAAGAACTGAGTGCAAACCTGATGGAAACATTTTAAGTTAACTTTCCACATGATTCTGAGTTGTTTCAAACTTGTTTCATGCCTCTGCTCAGCAAGACAAAAAAGTGGTTGTCTCATTGCATAGAATGCTTTGACAATAGCAATAGTATACATTACAGTTTTCCAGCAAAGTACTGAGTGCAAACCTAATGGAAACATTTTAAATCAACTTTCTCCATGATTCTGAGTTGTCTAAAACTTGTTTCATGCCTCTGCTCAGCAAGACAGCAAAGTGGTTTTCTCAGTGCATACAATGCTTTGACATTCCCAACAGTATACATTTCAGTTTTCCATCAAAGTACTGATTGCAAACCTAATGGAAACATCTAAAGTTAACTTTCCACATGATTCTGAGCTGTATAAAACTAGTTTCATGGCTCTGCTCAGCAAGACAAAAAAGTGGTTTTCTCAGTGCCTACAATGCCTTGACAATAGCCATAGTGTACATTTCAGTTTTCCACCAAAGTACTGAGTGCAAACCTAATGGAAACATTTTAAATTAACTTTCTCCATGATTCTGAGTTGTCTAAAACTTGTTTCATGCCTCTGCTCAGCAAGACAGCAAAGTGGTTTTCTCAGTGCATACAATGCTTTGACATTCCCAACAGTATACCTTTCAGTTTTCCATCAAAGTACTGATTGCAAACCTAATGGAAACATCTCAACTTAAATTTCCACATGATTCTGAGTTGTATAAAACTAGTTTCATGGCTCTGCTCAGCAAGACAAAAAAGTGCTTTTCTCAGTGCATAAAATGCTTTGACAATAGCAATAGTATACATTTCAGTTTTCCACCAAAATACTGAGTGCAAACCTAATGGAAACATTTTAAATTAACTTTCTCCATGATTCTGAGTTGTCTAAAACTTGTTTCATGCCTCTGCTCAGCAAGACAGCAAAGTGGTTTTCTCAGTGCTTACAATGCTTTGACATTACCAATAGTATACATTTCAGTTTTCCACCAAAGTACTGAGTGCAAACCTAATGGAAACATTTTAAGTTAACTTTCCACATGATTCTGAGTTGTATAAAACTTGTTTCATGCCTCTGCTCAGCAAGACAAAAAAGTGGTTTTCGCATTGCATAAAATGCTTTGACATTACCAATAGTATACATTTCAGTTTTCCGTCAAAGTACTGATTGCAAACGTAATGGAAACACCTAAAGTTAACTTTCCACACGATTCTGAGCTGTATAATACTAGTTTCATGGCTCTGCTCAGCAAGACAAAAAAGTCGTTTTCTCAGTGCCTGCAATGCTTTGACAAAAGGAATCGTATACATTTCAGTTTTCCAGCAAAGTACTGAGTGCAAACCTAATGGAAACATCTAAAGTTAACTTTCCACATGATTCTGAGTTGTATAAAACTAGTTTCATGCCTGTGCTCAGCAAGAAACAAAGTGGTTTTCTCACTGCATACACTGCTTTGACATTACCAATACTATACATTTCAGTTTTCCATGAAAGTACTGATTGCAAACCTAATGGAAACATTTTAAGTTAACTTTCCAAATGATTCTGAGTGGTTTAAAACTGGTTTCATGCCTTTTTTCAGCAAGACAAAAAAGTGGTTTTCTCAGTGCATAAAAAGCTTTGACAGTAGCAATACTATAAATTTGTGTTTTCCACCAAAGTACTGATTGCAAACCTAATGGAAACATCTCAACTTAACTTTCCACATGATTCTGAGTTGTATAAAACTTGTTTCATGCCTCTGATCAGCAAGACAAAAAAGTGGTTTTCTCAGTGCATAAAATGCTTTGACATTACCAACAGTATACATTTCAGGTTTCCATCAAAGTACTGATTGCAAACTAATGGAAACATCTCAACTTAACTTTCCACATGATTCTGAGTTGTATAAAACTAGTTTCATGCATCTGTTCAGCAAGACAAAAAAGTGGTTTTCTCAGTGTCTACAATGCTTTGACAAAAGTAATCGTATACATTTCAGTTTTCCACAAAAGAAATGAGTGCAAACCTGATGGAAACATTTTAAGTTAACTTTCCACATGATTCTGAGGTGTATAAAACTTGTTTCATGCCTCTGCTCAGCAAGACAAAAACGTGGTTTTCTCATTGCATAAAATGCTTTGACTTTACCAACAGTATACATTTCAGTTTTCCATCAAAGTACTGATTGGAACCTAATGGAAACATCTAAAGTTAACTTTCCACATGATTCTGAGCTGTATAAAAGTAGTTTCATGGCTCTGCTCAGCAAGACAAAAAAGTGGTTTTCTCAGTGCCTGCAATGCTTTGACAAAAGCAATCGTATACATTTCAGTTTTCCAGCAAAGTACTGAGTGCAAACCTAATGGAAACATCTAAAGTTAACTTTCCACATGATTCTGAGTTGTATAAAACTAGTTTCATGCCTGTGCTCAGCAAGAAACAAAGTGGTTTTCTCACTGCATACACTGCTTTGACATTACCAATACTATACATTTCAGTTTTCCATCAAAGTACTGATTGCAAACCTAATGGAAACATTTTAAGTTAACTTTCCACATGATTCTGAGTGGTTTAAAACTGGTTTCATGCCTCTTTTCAGCAAGACAAAAAAGCGGTTTTCTCAGTGCATAAAAAGCTTTGACAGTAGCAATACTATAAATTTGTGTTTTCCACCAAAGTACTGATTGCAAACCTAATGGAAACATCTCAACTTAACTTTCCACATGATTCTGAGTTGTATAAAACTTGTTTCATGCCTCTGATCAGCAAGACAAAAAAGTGGTTTTCTCAGTGCATAAAATGCTTTGACATTACCAACAGTATACATTTCAGGTTTCCATCAAAGTACTGATTGCAAACTAATGGAAACATCTCAACTTAACTTTCCACATGATTCTGAGCTGTATAAAACTAGTTTCATGGCTCTGCTCAGCAAGACAAAAAAGTGGTTTTCTCAGTGCCTACAATGCTTTGACAATAGCCATAGTATACATTTCAGTTTTCCACCAAAGTACTGAGTGCAAACCTAATGGAAACATTTTAAGTTAACTTTCCACATGATTCTGAGTTGTATAAAACTTGTTTCATGCCTCTGCTCAGCAAGACAAAAAAGTGGTTTTCGCATTGCATAAAATGCTTTGACATTACCAATAGTATACATTTCAGTTTTCCGTCAAAGTACTGATTGCAAACGTAATGGAAACACCTAAAGTTAACTTTCCACACGATTCTGAGCTGTATAATACTAGTTTCATGGCTCTGCTCAGCAAGACAAAAAAGTCGTTTTCTCAGTGCCTGCAATCCTTTGACAAAAGCAATCGTATACATTTCAGTTTTCCAGCAAAGTACTGAGTGCAAACCTAATGGAAACATCTAAAGTTAACTTTCCACATGATTCTGAGTTGTATAAAACTAGTTTCATGCCTGTGCTCAGCAAGAAACAAAGTGGTTTTCTCACTGCATACACTGCTTTGACATTACCAATACTATACATTTCAGTTTTCCATCAAAGTACTGATTGCAAACCTAACGGAAACATTTTAAGTTAACTTTCCACATGATTCTGAGTGGTTTAAAACTGGTTTCATGCCTCTTTTCAGCAAGACAAAAAAGTGGTTTTCTCAGTGCATAAAAAGCTTTGACAGTAGCAATACTATAAATTTGTGTTTTCCACCAAAGTACTGATTGCAAACCTAATGGAAACATCTCAACTTAACTTTCCACATGATTCTGAGTTGTATAAAACTTGTTTCATGCCTCTGATCAGCAAGACAAAAAAGTGGTTTTCTCATTGCACAAAATGCTTTGACATTACCAATAGTATACATTTCAGTTTTCCGTCAAAGTACTGATTGCAAACGTAATGGAAACACCTAAAGTTAACTTTCCACATGATTCTGAGCTGTATAATACTAGTTTCATGGCTCTGCTCAGCAAGACAAAAAAGTCGTTTTCTCAGTGCCTGCAATGCTTTGACAAAAGCAATCGTATACATTTCAGTTTTCCAGCAAAGTACTGAGTGCAAACCTAATGGAAACATCTAAAGTTAACTTTCCACATGATTCTGAGTTGTATAAAACTAGTTTCATGCCTGTGCTCAGCAAGAAACAAAGTGGTTTTCTCACTGCATACACTGCTTTGACATTACCAATACTATACATTTCAGTTTTCCATCAAAGTAGTGATTGCAAACCTAATGGAAACATTTTAAGTTAACTTTCCACATGATTCTGAGTGGTTTAAAACTGGTTTCATGCCTCTTTTCAGCAAGACAAAAAAGTGGTTTTCTCAGTGCATAAAAAGCTTTGACAGTAGCAATACTATAAATTTGTGTTTTCCACCAAAGTACTGATTGCAAACCTAATGGAAACATCTCAACTTAACTTTCCACATGATTCTGAGTTGTATAAAACTTGTTTCATGCCTCTGATCAGCAAGACAAAAAAGTGGTTTTCTCAGTGCATAAAATGCTTTGACATTACCAACAGTATACATTTCAGTTTTCCACCAAAGTACTGAGTGCAAACTTAATGGAAACATTTTAAGTTAACTTTCCACATGATTCTGAGTTCTATAAAACTCGTTTCATGCCTCTGCTCAGCAAGACAAAAAAGTGGTTTTCTCATTGCACAAAATGCTTTGACATTACCAATAGTATACATTTCAGTTTTCCGTCAAAGTACTGATTGCAAACGTAATGGAAACACCTAAAGTTAACTTTCCACATGATTCTGAGCTGTATAATACTAGTTTCATGGCTCTGCTCAGCAAGACAAAAAAGTGGTTTTCTCAGTGCCTACAATGCTTTGACAATAGCCATAGTATACATTTCAGTTTTCCACCAAAGTACTGAGTGCAAACCTAATGGAAACATTTTAAATTAACTTTCTCCATGATTCTGAGTTGTCTAAAACTTGTTTCATGCCTCTGCTCAGCAAGACAGCAAAGTGGTTTTCTCAGTGCATAGAATGCTTTGACATTCTCAGCAGTATACATTTCAGTTTTCCATCAAAGTACTGATTGCAAACCTAATGGAAACATCTCAGCTTAACTTTCCACATGATTCTGAGTTGTATAAAACTAGTTTCATGGCTCTGCTCAGCAAGACAACAAAGTGCTTTTCTCAGTGCATAAAAAGCTTTGACAATAGCCATAGTATACATTTCAGTTTTCCACAAAAGAAATGAGTGCAAACCTGATGGAAACATTTTAAGTTAACTTTCCACATGATTCTGAGCTGTATAAAACTTGTTTCATGCCTCTGCTCAGCAAGACAAAAACGTGGTTTTCTCATTGCATAAAATGCTTTGACTTTACCAACAGTATACATTTCAGTTTTCCATCAAAGTACTGATTGCAAACTAATGGAAACATCTCAACTTAACTTTCCACATGATTCTGAGTTGTATAAAACTAGTTTCATGCATCTGTTCAGCAAGACAAAAAAGTGGTTTTCTCAGTGTCTACAATGCTTTGCAAATGCAATCGTATACATTTCAGTTTTCCACAAAAGAACTGAGTGCAAACCTGATGGAAACATTTTAAGTTAACTTTCCACATGATTCTGAGTTGTTTCAAACTTGTTTCATGCCTCTGCTCAGCAAGACAAAAAAGTGGTTGTCTCATTGCATAGAATGCTTTGTCAATAGCAATAGTATATATTTCAGTTTTCCAGCAAAGTACTGAGTGCAGACCTAATGGAAACATTTTAAATCAACTTTCTCCATGATTCTGAGTTGTCTAAAACTTGTTTCATGCCTCTGCTCAGCAAGACAGCAAAGTGGTTTTCTCAGTGCATACAATGCTTTGACATTCCCAACAGTATACATTTCAGTTTTCCATCAAAGTACTGATTGCAAACCTAATGGAAACATCTAAAGTTAACTTTCCACATGATTCTGAGCTGTATAAAACTAGTTTCATGGCTCTGCTCAGCAAGACAAAAAAGTGGTTTTCTCAGTGCCTACAATGCCTTGACAATAGCCATACTGTACATTTCAGTTTTCCACCAAAGTACTGAGTGCAAACCTAATGGAAACATTTTAAATTAACTTTCTCCATGATTCTGAGTTGTCTAAAACTTGTTTCATGCCTCTGCTCAGCAAGACAGCAAAGTGGTTTTCTCAGTGCATACAATGCTTTGACATTCCCAACAGTATACATTTCAGTTTTCCATCAAAGTACTGATTGCAAACCTAATGGAAACATCTCAACTTAAATTTCCACATGATTCTGAGTTGTATAAAACTAGTTTCATGGCTCTGCTCAGCAAGACAAAAAAGTGCTTTTCTCAGTGCATAAAATGCTTTGACAATAGCAATAGTATACATTTCAGTTTTCCACCAAAATACTGAGTGCAAACCTAATGGAAACATTTTAAATTAACTTTCTCCATGATTCTGAGTTGTCTAAAACTTGTTTCATGCCTCTGCTCAGCAAGACAGCAAAGTGGTTTTCTCAGTGCATACAATGCTTTAACATTCGCAACAGTATACCTTTCAGTTTTCCATCAAAGTACTGATTGCAAAGCTAATGCAAACATCTAAAGTTAACTTTCCACATGATTCTGAGTTGTATAAAACTTGTTTCATGGCTCTGCTCAGCAAGACAAAAAAGTGTTTTTCTCAGTGCATAAAATGCTTTGACAATAGCAATAGTATACATTTCAGTTTTCCACCAAAGTACTCAGTGCAAACCTAACGGAAACATCTTAACGTAACTTTCCAATGATTCTGAGTTGTATAAAAGTTGTTTAATGGCTCTGCTCAGCAAGACAACAAAGTGGTTTTCTCAGTGCTTACAATGCTTTGACATTACCAATAGTATACATTTCAGTTTTCCACCAAAGTACTGAGTGCAAACCTAATGGAAACATTTTAAGTTAACTTTCCACATGATTCTGAGTTGTATAAAACTTGTTTCATGCCTCTGCTCAGCAAGACAAAAAAGTGGTTTTCGCATTGCATAAAATGCTTTGACATTACCAATAGTATACATTTCAGTTTTCCGTCAAAGTACTGATTGCAAACGTAATGGAAACACCTAAAGTTAACTTTCCACACGATTCTGAGCTGTATAATACTAGTTTCATGGCTCTGCTCAGCAAGACAAAAAAGTCGTTTTCTCAGTGCCTGCAATGCTTTGACAAAAGCAATCGTATACATTTCAGTTTTCCAGCAAAGTACTGAGTGCAAACCTAATGGAAACATCTAAAGTTAACTTTCCACATGATTCTGAGTTGTATAAAACTAGTTTCATGCCTGTGCTCAGCAAGAAACAAAGTGGTTTTCTCACTGCATACACTGCTTTGACATTACCAATACTATACATTTCAGTTTTCCATCAAAGTACTGATTGCAAACCTAATGGAAACATTTTAAGTTAACTTTCCACATGATTCTGAGTGGTTTAAAACTGGTTTCATGCCTCTTTTCAGCAAGACAAAAAAGTGGTTTTCTCAGTGCATAAAAAGCTTTGACAGTAGCAATACTATAAATTTGTGTTTTCCACCAAAGTACTGATTGCAAACCTAATGGAAACATCTCAACTTAACTTTCCACATGATTCTGAGTTGTATAAAACTTGTTTCATGCCTCTGATCAGCAAGACAAAAAAGTGGTTTTCTCAGTGCATAAAATGCTTTGACATTACCAACAGTATACATTTTAGTTTTCCACCAAAGTACTGAGTGCAAACCTAATGGAAACATTTTAAGTTAACTTTCCACATGATTCTGAGTTCTATAAAACTCGTTTCATGCCTCTGCTCAGCAAGACAAAAAAGTGGTTTTCTCATTGCACAAAATGCTTTGACATTACCAATAGTATACATTTCAGTTTTCCGTCAAAGTACTGATTGCAAACGTAATGGAAACACCTAAAGTTAACTTTCCACATGATTCTGAGCTGTATAATACTAGTTTCATGGCTCTGCTCAGCAAGACAAAAAAGTCGTTTTCTCAGTGCCTGCAATGCTTTGACAAAAGCAATCGTATACATTTCAGTTTTCCAGCAAAGTACTGAGTGCAAACCTAATGGAAACATCTAAAGTTAACTTTCCACATGATTCTGAGTTGTATAAAACTAGTTTCATGCCTGTGCTCAGCAAGAAACAAAGTGGTTTTCTCACTGCATACACTGCTTTGACATTACCAATACTATACATTTCAGTTTTCCGTCAAAGTACTGATTGCAAACCTAATGGAAACATTTTAAGTTAACTTTCCACATGATTCTGAGTGGTTTAAAACTGGTTTCATGCCTCTTTTCAGCAAGACAAAAAAGCGGTTTTCTCAGTGCATAAAAAGCTTTGACAGTAGCAATACTATAAATTTGTGTTTTCCACCAAAGTACTGATTGCAAACCTAATGGAAACATCTCAACTTAACTTTCCACATGATTCTGAGTTGTATAAAACTTGTTTCATGCCTCTGATCAGCAAGACAAAAAAGTGGTTTTCTCAGTGCATAAAATGCTTTGACATAACCAACAGTATACATTTCAGGTTTCCATCAAAGTACTGATTGCAAACTAATGGAAACATCTCAACTTAACTTTCCACATGATTCTGAGTTGTATAAAACTAGTTTCATGCATCTGTTCAGCAAGACAAAAAAGTGGTTTTCTCAGTGTCTACAATGCTTTGACAAAAGTAATCGTATACATTTCAGTTTTCCACAAAAGAAATGAGTGCAAACCTGATGGAAACATTTTAAGTTAACTTTCCACATGATTCTGAGCTGTATAAAACTTGTTTCATGCCTCTGCTCAGCAAGACAAAAACGTGGTTTTATCATTGCATAAAATGCTTTGACTTTACCAACAGTATACATTTCAGTTTTCCATCAAAGTACTGATTGCAAACCTAATGGAAACATCTAAAGTTAACTTTCCACATGATTCTGAGCTGTATAAAACTAGTTTCATGGCTCTGCTCAGCAAGACAAAAAAGTGGTTTTCTCAGTGCATAAAATGCTTTGACAATAGCAATAGTATACATTTCAGTTTTCCACCAAAATACTGAGTGCAAACCTAATGGAAACATTTTAAATTAACTTTCTCCATGATTCTGAGTTGTCTAAAACTTGTTTCATGCCTCTGCTCAGCAAGACAGCAAAGTGGTTTTCTCAGTGCATACAATGCTTTAACATTCGCAACAGTATACCTTTCAGTTTTCCATCAAAGTACTGATTGCAAACCTAATGCAAACATCTAAAGTTAACTTTCCACATGATTCTGAGTTGTATAAAACTTGTTTCATGGCTCTGCTCAGCAAGAGAAAAAAGTGTTTTTCTCAGTGCATACAATGCTTTGACAATAGCAATAGTATACATTTCAGTTTTCCACCAAAGTACTCAGTGCAAACCTAACGGAAACATCTTAACGTAACTTTCCAATGATTCTGAGTTGTATAAAAGTTGTTTAATGGCTCTGCTCAGCAAGACAACAAAGTGGTTTTCTCAGTGCATAAAATGCTTTGACATTACCAACAGTATACATTTCAGTTTTCCACCAAAGTACTGAGTGCAAACCTAATGGAAACATTTTAAGTTAACTTTCCACATGATTCTGAGTTCTATAAAACTCGTTTCATGCCTCTGCTCAGCAAGACAAAAAAGTGGTTTTCTCATTGCACAAAATGCTTTGACATTACCAATAGTATACATTTCAGTTTTCCGTCAAAGTACTGATTGCAAACGTAATGGAAACACCTAAAGTTAACTTTCCACATGATTCTGAGCTGTATAATACTAGTTTCATGGCTCTGCTCAGCAAGACAAAAAAGTCGTTTTCTCAGTGCCTGCAATGCTTTGACAAAAGCAATCGTATACATTTCAGTTTTCCAGCAAAGTACTGAGTGCAAACCTAATGGAAACATCTAAAGTTAACTTTCCACATGATTCTGAGTTGTATAAAACTAGTTTCATGCCTGTGCTCAGCAAGAAACAAAGTGGTTTTCTCACTGCATACACTGCTTTGACATTACCAATACTATACATTTCAGTTTTCCGTCAAAGTACTGATTGCAAACCTAATGGAAACATTTTAAGTTAACTTTCCACATGATTCTGAGTGGTTTAAAACTGGTTTCATGCCTCTTTTCAGCAAGACAAAAAAGCGGTTTTCTCAGTGCATAAAAAGCTTTGACAGTAGCAATACTATAAATTTGTGTTTTCCACCAAAGTACTGATTGCAAACCTAATGGAAACATCTCAACTTAACTTTCCACATGATTCTGAGTTGTATAAAACTTGTTTCATGCCTCTGATCAGCAAGACAAAAAAGTGGTTTTCTCAGTGCATAAAATGCTTTGACATAACCAACAGTATACATTTCAGGTTTCCATCAAAGTACTGATTGCAAACTAATGGAAACATCTCAACTTAACTTTCCACATGATTCTGAGTTGTAGAAAACTAGTTTCATGCATCTGTTCAGCAAGACAAAAAAGTGGTTTTCTCAGTGCCTACAATGCTTTGACAATAGCCATAGTATACATTTCAGTTTTCCACCAAAGTACTGAGTGCAAACCTAATGGAAACATTTTAAATTAACTTTCTCCATGATTCTGAGTTGTCTAAAACTTGTTTCATCCCTCTGCTCAGCAAGACAGCAAAGTGGTTTTCTCAGTGCATAGAATGCTTTGACATTCTCAGCAGTATACATTTCAGTTTTCCATCAAAGTACTGATTGCAAACCTAATGGAAACATCTCAACTTAACTTTCCACATGATTCTGAGTTGTATAAAACTAGTTTCATGGCTCTGCTCAGCAAGACAAAAAAGTGCTTTTCTCAGTGCATAAAATGCTTTGACAATAGCAATAGTATATATTTCAGTTTTCCAGCAAAGTACTGAGTGCAAACCTAATGGAAACTTCTAAAGCTAACTTTCCACATGATTCTGAGTTTTTTAAAAGTTGTTTCATGGCTCTGATCAGCAAGACAAAAAAGTGGTTTTCTCAGTGCATAAAATGCTTTGACAATAGCAATAGTATACATTTCAGTTTTCCAGCAAAGTACTGAGTGCAAACCTAATGGAAACATTTTAAGTTAACTTTCCACATGATTCTGAGTTCTATAAAACTCGTTTCATGCCTCTGCTCAGCAAGACAAAAAAGTGGTTTTCTCATTGCACAAAATGCTTTGACATTACCAATAGTATACATTTCAGTTTTCCGTCAAAGTACTGATTGCAAACGTAATGGAAACACCTAAAGTTAACTTTCCACATGATTCTGAGCTGTATAATACTAGTTTCATGGCTCTGCTCAGCAAGACAAAAAAGTCGTTTTCTCAGTGCCTGCAATGCTTTGACAAAAGCAATCGTATACATTTCAGTTTTCCAGCAAAGTACTGAGTGCAAACCTAATGGAAACATATAAAGTTAACTTTCCACATGATTCTGAGTTTTTTAAAAGTTGTTTCATGGCTCTGATCAGCAAGACAAAAAAGTGGTTTTCTCAGTGCATAAAATGCTTTGACAATAGCAATAGTATACATTTCAGTTTTCCAGCAAAGTACTGAGTGCAAACCTAATGGAAACATTTTAAATCAACTTTCTCCATGATTCTGAGTTGTCTAAAACTTGTTTCATGCCTCTGATCAGCAAGACAAAAAAGTGGTTTTCTCAGTGCATAAAATGCTTTGACATTACCAACAGTATACATTTCAGGTTTCCATCAAAGTACTGATTGCAAACTAATGGAAACATCTCAACTTAACTTTCCACATGATTCTGAGTTGTATAAAACTAGTTTCATGCATCTGTTCAGCAAGACAAAAAAGTGGTTTTCTCAGTGTCTACAATGCTTTGACAAAAGTAATCGTATACATTTCAGTTTTCCACAAAAGAAATGAGTGCAAACCTGATGGAAACATTTTAAGTTAACTTTCCACATCATTCTGAGCTGTATAAAACTCGTTTCATGCCTCTGCTCAGCAAGACAAAAACGTGGTTTTCTCATTGCATAAAATGCTTTGACTTTACCAACAGTATGCATCAGTTTTCCATCAAAGTACTGATTGCAAACCTAATGGAAACATCTAAAGTTAACTTTCCACATGATTCTGAGCTGTATAAAACTAGTTTCATGGCTCTGCTCAGCAAGACAAAAAAGTGGTTTTCTCAGTGCCTACAATGCTTTGACAATAGCCATAGTATACATTTCAGTTTTCCACCAAAGTACTGAGTGCAAAGCTAATGGAAACATTTTAAATTAACTTTCTCCATGATTCTGAGTTGTCTAAAACTTGTTTCATGCCTCTGCTCAGCAAGACAGCAAAGTGGTTTTCTCAGTGCATAGAATGCTTTGACATTCTCAGCAGTATACATTTCAGTTTTCCATCAAAGTACTGATTGCAAACCTAATGGAAACATCTCAACTTAACTTTCCACATGATTCTGAGTTGTATAAAACTAGTTTCATGGCTCTGCTCAGCAAGACAAAAAAGTGCTTTTCTCAGTGCATAAAATGCTTTGACAATAGCCATAGTATACATTTCAGTTTTCCACAAAAGAAATGCGTGCAAACCTGATGGAAACATTTTAAGTTAACTTTCCACATGATTCTGAGCTGTATAAAACTTGTTTCATGCCTCTGCTCAGCAAGACAAAAACGTGGTTTTCTCATTGCATAAAATGCTTTGACTTTACCAACAGTATACATTTCAGTTTTCCATCAAAGTACTGATTGCAAACTAATGGAAACATCTCAACTTAACTTTCCACATGATTCTGAGTTGTATAAAACTAGTTTCATGCATCTGTTCAGCAAGACAAAAAAGTGGTTTTCTCAGTGTCTACAATGCTTTGACAAATGCAATCGTATACATTTCAGTTTTCCACAAAAGAACTGAGTGCAAACCTGATGGAAACATTTTAAGTTAACTTTCCACATGATTCTGAGTTGTTTCAAACTTGTTTCATGCCTCTGCTCAGCAAGACAAAAAAGTGGTTGTCTCATTGCATACAATGCTTTGTCAATAGCAATAGTATATATTTCAGTTTTCCAGCAAAGTACTGAGTGCAAACCTAATGGAAACTTCTAAAGCTAACTTTCCACATGATTCTGAGTTTTTTAAAAGTTGTTTCATGGCTCTGATCAGCAAGACAAAAAAGTGGTTTTCTCAGTGCATAAAATGCTTTGACAATAACAATAGTATACATTTCAGTTTTCCAGCAAAGTACTGAGTGCAAACCTAATGGAAACATTTTAAATCAACTTTCTCCATGATTCTGAGTTGTCTAAAACTTGTTTCATGCCTCTGCTCAGCAAGACAGCAAAGTGGTTTTCTCAGTGCATACAATGCTTTGACATTCCCAACAGTATACATTTCAGTTTTCCATCAAAGTACTGATTGCAAACCTAATGGAAACATCTAAAGTTAACTTTCCACATGATTCTGAGCTGTATAAAACTAGTTTCATGGCTCTGCTCAGCAAGACAAAAAAGTGGTTTTCTCAGTGCCTACAATGCTTTGACAATAGCCATAGTATACATTTCAGTTTTCCACCAAAGTACTGAGTGCAAACCTAATGGAAACATTTTAAATTAACTTTCTCCATGATTCTGAGTTGTCTAAAACTTGTTTCATGCCTCTGCTCAGCAAGACAGCAAAGTGGTTTTCTCAGTGCATACAATGCTTTGACATTCCCAACAGTATACATTTCAGTTTTCCATCAAAGTACTGATTGCAAACCTATTGGAAACATCTCAACTTAAATTTCCACATGATTCTGAGTTGTATAAAACTAGTTTCATGGCTCTGCTCAGCAAGACAAAAAAGTGCTTTTCTTAGTGCATAAAATGCTTTGACAATAGCAATAGTATACATTTCAGTTTTCCACCAAAATACTGAGTGCAAACCTAATGGAAACATTTTAAATTAACTTTCTCCATGATTCTGAGTTGTCTAAAACTTGTTTCATGCCTCTGCTCAGCAAGACAGCAAAGTGGTTTTCTCAGTGCATACAATGCTTTAACATTCCCAACAGTATACCTTTCAGTTTTCCTTCAAAGTACTGATTGCAAACCTAATGCAAACATCTAAAGTTAACTTTCCACATGATTCTGAGTTGTATAAAACTAGTTTCATGCATCTGTTCAGCAAGACAAAAAAGTGGTTTTCTCAGTGTCTACAATGCTTTGACAAAAGCAATCGTATACATTTCAGTTTTACACAAAAGAACTGAGTGCAAACCTGATGGAAACATTTTAAATTAAATTTCCACATGATTCTGAGTTGTTTAAAACTTGTTTCATGCCTCTGCTCAGCAAGACAAAAAAGTGGTTGTCTCATTGCATACAATGCTTTGACATTACCAACCGTATACATTTAGGTTTTCCATCAAAGTACTGAGTGCAAACATAATGGAAACATCTAAATTTAACTTTACACATGATTCTGAGTTGTATAAAACTTGTATCATGGCTCTGCTCAGCAAGACAAAAAAGTGTTTTTCTCAGTGCATACAATGCTTTGACAATAGCAATAGTATACATTTCAGTTTTCCACCAAAGTACTCAGTGCAAACCTAACGGAAACATCTTAACGTAACTTTCCAATGATTCTGAGTTGTATAAAAGTTGTTTAATGGCTCTGCTCAGCAAGACAACAAAGTGGTTTTCTCAGTGCTTACAATGCTTTGACATTACCAATAGTATACATTTCAGTTTTCCACCAAAGTACTGAGTGCAAACCTAATGGAAACATTTTAAGTTAACTTTCCACATGATTCTGAGTTGTATAAAACTTGTTTCATGCCTCTGCTCAGCAAGACAAAAAAGTGGTTTTCGCATTGCATAAAATGCTTTGACATTACCAATAGTATACATTTCAGTTTTCCGTCAAAGTACTGATTGCAAACGTAATGGAAACACCTAAAGTTAACTTTCCACACGATTCTGAGCTGTATAATACTAGTTTCATGGCTCTGCTCAGCAAGACAAAAAATTCGTTTTCTCAGTGCCTGCAATGCTTTGACAAAAGCAATCGTATACATTTCAGTTTTCCAGCAAAGTACTGAGTGCAAACCTAATGGAAACATCTAAAGTTAACTTTCCACATGATTCTGAGTTGTATAAAACTAGTTTCATGCCTGTGCTCAGCAAGAAACAAAGTGGTTTTCTCACTGCATACACTGCTTTGACATTACCAATACTATACATTTCAGTTTTCCATCAAAGTACTGATTGCAAACCTAATGGTAACATTTTAAGTTAACTTTCCACATGATTCTGAGTGGTTAAAAACTGGTTTCATGCCTCTTTTCAGCAAGACAAAAAAGTGGTTTTCTCAGTGCATAAAAAGCTTTGACAGTAGCAATACCATAAATTTGTGTTTTCCACCAAAGTACTGATTGCAAACCTAATGGAAACATCTCAACTTAACTTTCCACATGATTCTGAGTTGTATAAAACTTGTTTCATGCCTCTGATCAGCAAGACAAAAAAGTGGTTTTCTCAGTGCATAAAATGCTTTGACATTACCAACAGTATACATTTCAGTTTTCCACCAAAGTACTGAGTGCAAACCTAATGGAAACATTTTAAGTTAACTTTCCACATGATTCTGAGTTCTATAAAACTCGTTTCATGCCACTGCTCAGCAAGACAAAAAAGTGTTTTTCTCATTGCACAAAATGCTTTGACATTACCAATAGTATACATTTCAGTTTTCCGTCAAAGTACTGATTGCAAACGTAATGGAAACACCTAAAGTTAACTTTCCACATGATTCTGAGCTGTATAATACTAGTTTCATGGCTCTGCTCAGCAAGACAAAAAAGTCGTTTTCTCAGTGCCTGCAATGCTTTGACAAAAGCAATCGTATACATTTCAGTTTTCCAGCAAAGTACTGAGTGCAAACCTAATGGAAACATCTAAAGTTAACTTTCCACATGATTCTGAGTTGTATAAAACTAGTTTCATGCCTGTGCTCAGCAAGAAACAAAGTGGTTTTCTCACTGCATACACTGCTTTGACATTACCAATACTATACATTTCAGTTTTCCATCAAAGTACTGATTGCAAACCTAATGGAAACATTTTAAGTTAACTTTCCACATGATTCTGAGTGGTTTAAAACTGGTTTCATGCCTCTTTTCAACAAGACAAAAAAGCGGTTTTCTCAGTGCATAAAAAGCTTTGACAGTAGCAATACTATAAATTTGTGTTTTCCAACAAAGTACTGATTGCAAACCTAATGGAAACATCTCAACTTAACTTTCCACATGATTCTGAGTTGTATAAAACTTGTTTCATGCCTCTGATCAGCAAGACAAAAAAGTGGTTCTCTCAGTGCATAAACTGCTTTGACATTACCAACAGTATACATTTCAGTTTTCCATCAAAGTACTGAGTGCAAACCTAATGGAAACTTCTAAAGCTAACTTTCCACATGATTCTGAGTTTTTTAAAAGATGTTTCATGGCTCTGATCAGCAAGACAAAAAAGTGGTTTTCTCAGTGCATAAAATGCTTTGACAATAGCAATAGTATACATTACAGTTTTCCAGCAAAGTACTGATTGCAAACCTAATGGAAACATCTAAAGTTAACTTTCCACATGATTCTGAGCTGTATAAAACTAGTTTCATGGCTCTGCTCAGCAAGACAAAAAAGTGGTTTTCTCAGTGCCTACAATGCTTTGACAATAGCCATAGTGTACATTTCAGTTTTCCACCAAAGTACTGAGTGCAAACCTAATGGAAACATTTTAAATTAACTTTCTCCATGATTCTGAGTTGTCTAAAACTTGTTTCATGCCTCTGCTCAGCAAGACAGCAAAGTGGTTTTCTCAGTGCATACAATGCTTTGACATTCCCAACAGTATACATTTCAGTTTTCCATCAAAGTACTGATTGCAAACCTAATGGAAACATCTCAACGTAAATTTCCACATGATTCTGAGTTGTATAAAACTAGTTTCATGGCTCTGCTCAGCAAGACAAAAAAGTGGTTTTCTCAGTGTCTACAATGCTTTGACAAAAGCAATCGTATACATTTCAGTTTTACACAAAAGAACTGAGTGCAAACCTGATGGAAACATTTTAAATTAACTTTCCACATGATTCTGAGTTGTTTCAAACTTGTTTCATGCCTCTGCTCAGCAAGACAAAAAAGTGGTTGTCTCATTGCATACAATGCTTTGTCAATAGCAATAGTATACATTTCAGTTTTCCAGCAAAGTACTGAGTGCAAACCTAATGGAAACTTCTAAAGTTAACTTTCCACATGATTCTGAGTTGTTTAAAAGTTGTTTCATGGCTCTGCTCAGCAAGACAAAAACGTGGTTTTCTCAGTGCATACAATGCTTTGACATTACCAACCGTATACATTTAGGTTTTCCATCAAAGTACTGAGTGCAAACCTAATGGAAACATCTAAATTTAACTTTACACATGATTCTGAGTTGTATAAAACTTGTTTCATGGCTCTGCTCAGCAAGACAAAAAAGTGTTTTTCTCAGTGCATACAATGCTTTGACAATAGCAATAGTATACATTTCAGTTTTCCACCAAAGTACTCAGTGCAAACCTAACGGAAACATCTTAACGTAACTTTCCAATGATTCTGAGTTGTATAAAACTTGTTTCATGCCTCTGCTCAGCAAGACAAAAACGTGGTTTTCTCATTGCATAAAATGCTTTGACTTTACCAACAGTATACATTTCAGTTTTCCATCAAAGTACTGATTGGAAACCTAATGGAAACATCTAAAGTTAACTTTCCACATGATTCTGAGCTGTATAAAACTAGTTTCATGGCTCTGCTCAGCAAGACAAAAAAGTGGTTTTCTCAGTGCCTACAATGCTTTGACAATAGCCATAGTATACATTTCAGTTTTCCACCAAAGTAATGAGTGCAAACCTAATGGAAACATTTTAAATTAACTTTCTCCATGATTCTGAGTTGTCTAAAACTTGTTTCATGCCTCTGCTCAGCAAGACAGCAAAGTGGTTTTCTCAGTGCATAGAATGCTTTGACATTCTCAGCAGTATAAATTTCAGTTTTCCATCAAAGTACTGATTGCAAACCTAATGGAAACATCTCAACTTAACTTTCCACATGATTCTGAGTTGTATAAAACTAGTTTCATGGCTCTGCTCAGCAAGACAAAAAAGTGCTTTTCTCAGTGCATAAAATGCTTTGACAATAGCAATAGTATACATTTCAGTTTTGCACCAAAATACTGAGTGCAAACCTAATGGAAACATTTTAAATTAACTTTCTCCATGATTCTGAGTTGTCTAAAACTTGTTTCATGCCTCTGCTCAGCAAGACAGCAAAGTGGTTTTCTCAGTGCATACAATGCTTTAACATTCCCAACAGTATACCTTTCAGTTTTCCATCAAAGTACTGATTGCAAACCTAATGCAAACATCTAAAGTTAACTTTCCACATGATTCTGAGTTGTATAAAACTAGTTTCATGCATCTGTTCAGCAAGACAAAAAAGTGGTTTTCTCAGTGTCTACAATGCTTTGACAAAAGCAATCGTATACATTTCAGTTTTACACAAAAGAACTGAGTGCAAACCTGATGGAAACATTTTAAATTAACTTTCCACATGATTCTGAGTTGTTTAAAACTTGTTTCATGCCTCTGCTCAGCAAGACAAAAAAGTGGTTGTCTCATTGCATACAATGCTTTGTCAATAGCAATAGTATACATTTCAGTTTTCCAGCAAAGTACTGAGTGCAAACCTAATGGAAACTTCTAAAGTTAACTTTCCACATGATTCTGAGTTGTATAAAACTAGTTTCATGCCTGTGCTCAGCAAGAAACAAAGTTGTTTTCTCACTGCATACACTGCTTTGACATTACCAATACTATACATTTCAGTTTTCCATCAAAGTACTGATTGCAAACCTAATGGAAACATTTTAAGTTAACTTTCCACATGATTCTGAGTGGTTTAAAACTGGTTTCATGCCTCTTTTCAACAAGACAAAAAAGCGGTTTTCTCAGTGCATAAAAAGCTTTGACAGTAGCAATACTATAAATTTGTGTTTTCCAACAAAGTACTGATTGCAAACCTAATGGAAACATCTCAACTTAACTTTCCACATGATTCTGAGTTGTATAAAACTTGTTTCATGCCTCTGATCAGCAAGACAAAAAAGTGGTTTTCTCAGTGCATAAAATGCTTTGACATTACCAACAGTATACATTTCAGGTTTCCATCAAAGTACTGATTGCAAACTAATGGAAACATCTCAACTTAACTTTCCACATGATTCTGAGTTGTATAAAACTAGTTTCATGCATCTGTTCAGCAAGACAAAAAAGTGGTTTTCTCAGTGTCTACAATGCTTTGACAAAAGTAATCGTATACATTTCAGTTTTCCACAAAAGAAATGAGTGCAAACCTGATGGAAACATTTTAAATTAACTTTCTCCATGATTCTGAGTTGTCTAAAACTTGTTTCATGCCTCTGCTCAGCAAGACAGCAAAGTGGTTTTCTCAGTGCATAGAATGCTTTGACATTCTCAGCAGTATACATTTCAGTTTTCCATCAAAGTACTGATTGCAAACCTAATGGAAACATCTCAACTTAACTTTCCACATGATTCTGAGTTGTATAAAACTAGTTTCATGGCTCTGCTCAGCAAGACAAAAAAGTGCTTTTCTCAGTGCATAAAATGCTTTGACAATAGCCATAGTATACATTTCAGTTTTCCACAAAAGAAATGAGTGCAAACCTGATGGAAACATTTTAAGTTAACTTTCCACATGTTTCTGAGCTGTATAAAACTTGTTTCATGCCTCTGCTCAGCAAGACAAAAACGTGGTTTTCTCATTGCATAAAATGCTTTGACTTTACCAACAGTATACATTTCAGTTTTCCATCAAAGTACTGATTGCAAACTAATGGAAACATCTCAACTTAACTTTCCACATGATTCTGTGTTGTATAAAACTAGTTTCATGCATCTGTTCAGCAAGACAAAAAAGTGGTTTTCTCAGTGTCTACAATGCTTTGACAAATGCAATCGTATACATTTCAGTTTTCCACAAAAGAACTGAGTGCAAACCTGATGGAAACATTTTAAGTTAACTTTCCACATGATTCTGAGTTGTTTCAAACTTGTTTCATGCCTCTGCTCAGCAAGACAAAAAAGTGGTTGTCTCATTGCATACAATGCTTTGTCAATAGCAATAGTATATATTTCAGTTTTCCAGCAAAGTACTGAGTGCAAACCTAATGGAAACTTCTAAAGCTAACTTTCCACATGATTCTGAGTTTTTTAAAAGTTGTTTCATGGCTCTGATCAGCAAG
The DNA here is from genome assembly GCF_030028105.1 of Mobula birostris. Classification (NCBI taxonomy): domain Eukaryota; kingdom Metazoa; phylum Chordata; class Chondrichthyes; order Myliobatiformes; family Myliobatidae; genus Mobula; species Mobula birostris. The sequence goes on along the minus strand of NW_027278536.1, from coordinate 2,414 downwards.
ACAAAAAAGTGGTTTTCTCAGTGCATAAAATGCTTTGACAATAGCAATAGTATACATTTCAGTTTTGCACCAAAATACTGAGTGCAAACCTAATGGAAACATTTTAAATTAACTTTCTCCATGATTCTGAGTTGTCTAAAACTTGTTTCATGCCTCTGCTCAGCAAGACAGCAAAGTGGTTTTCTCAGTGCATACAATGCTTTAACATTCGCAACAGTATACCTTTCAGTTTTCCATCAAAGTACTGATTGCAAACCTAATGCAAACATCTAAAGTTAACTTTCCACATGATTCTGAGTTGTATAAAACTAGTTTCATGCATCTGTTCAGCAAGACAAAAAAGTGGTTTTCTCAGTGTCTACAATGCTTTGACAAAAGCAATCGTATACATTTCAGTTTTACACAAAAGAACTGAGTGCAAACCTGATGGAAACATTTTAAATTAACTTTCCACATGATTCTGAGTTGTTTAAAACTTGTTTCATGCCTCTGCTCAGCAAGACAAAAAAGTGGTTGTCTCATTGCATACAATGCTTTGTCAATAGCAATAGTATACATTTCAGTTTTCCAGCAAAGTACTGAGTGCAAACCTAATGGAAACTTCTAAAGTTAACTTTCCACATGATTCTGAGTTGTATAAAACTAGTTTCATGCCTGTGCTCAGCAAGAAACAAAGCGGTTTTCTCACTGCATACACTGCTTTGACATTACCAATACTATACATTTCAGTTTTCCATCAAAGTACTGATTGCAAACCTAATGGAAACATTTTAAGTTAACTTTCCACATGATTCTGAGTGGTTTAAAACTGGTTTCATGCCTCTTTTCAACAAGACAAAAAAGCGGTTTTCTCAGTGCATAAAAAGCTTTGACAGTAGCAATACTATAAATTTGTGTTTTCCAACAAAGTACTGATTGCAAACCTAATGGAAACATCTCAACTTAACTTTCCACATGATTCTGAGTTGTATAAAACTTGTTTCATGCCTCTGATCAGCAAGACAAAAAAGTGGTTTTCTCAGTGCATAAAATGCTTTGACATTACCAACAGTATACATTTCAGGTTTCCATCAAAGTACTGATTGCAAACTAATGGAAACATCTCAACTTAACTTTCCACATGATTCTGAGTTGTATAAAACTAGTTTCATGCATCTGTTCAGCAAGACAAAAAAGTGGTTTTCTCAGTGTCTACAATGCTTTGACAAAAGTAATCGTATACATTTCAGTTTTCCACAAAAGAAATGAGTGCAAACCTGATGGAAACATTTTAAGTTAACTTTCCACATGATTCTGAGCTGTATAAAACTTGTTTCATGCCTCTGCTCAGCAAGACAAAAACGTGGTTTTCTCGTTGCATAAAATGCTTTGACTTTACCAACAGTATACATTTCAGTTTTCCATCAAAGTACTGATTGCAAACCTAATGGAAACATCTAAAGTTAACTTTCCACATGATTCTGAGCTGTATAAAACTAGTTTCATGGCTCTGCTCAGCAAGACAAAAAATTGGTTTTCTCAGTGCCTACAATGCTTTGACAATAGCCATAGTATACATTTCAGTTTTCCACCAAAGTACTGAGTGCAAACCTAATGGAAACATTTTAAATTAACTTTCTCCATGATTCTGAGTTGTCTAAAACTTGTTTCATGCCTCTGCTCAGCAAGACAGCAAAGTGGTTTTCTCAGTGCATAGAATGCTTTGACATTCTCAGCAGTATACATTTCAGTTTTCCATCAAAGTACTGATTGCAAACCTAATGGAAACATCTCAACTTAACTTTCCACATGATTCTGAGTTGTATAAAACTAGTTTCATGGCTCTGCTCAGCAAGTCAAAAAAGTGCTTTTCTCAGTGCATAAAATGCTTTGACAATAGCCATAGTATACATTTCAGTTTTCCACAAAAGAAATGAGTGCAAACCTGATGGAAACATTTTAAGTTAACTTTCCACATGTTTCTGAGCTGTATAAAACTTGTTTCATGCCTCTGCTCAGCAAGACAAAAACGTGGTTTTCTCATTGCATAAAATGCTTTGACTTTACCAACAGTATACATTTCAGTTTTCCATCAAAGTACTGATTGCAAACTAATGGAAACATCTCAACTTAACTTTCCACATGATTCTGAGTTGTATAAAACTAGTTTCATGCATCTGTTCAGCAAGACAAAAAAGTGGTTTTCTCAGTGTCTACAATGCTTTGACAAATGCAATCGTATACATTTCAGTTTTCCACAAAAGAACTGAGTGCAAACCTGATGGAAACATTTTAAGTTAACTTTCCACATGATTCTGAGTTGTTTCAAACTTGTTTCATGCCTCTGCTCAGCAAGACAAAAAAGTGGTTGTCTCATTGCATACAATGCTTTGTCAATAGCAATAGTATATATTTCAGTTTTCCAGCAAAGTACT